>NC_073633.1:42977045-43280075 GCF_029407905.1 Bubalus kerabau
TCAAGACAGGCTGGAAAAAAAAAAAAAGACAGGCTGAGTTCAGACATGACTTCTCACGGTAAGCCCACACCTGCCATGACCTTGTAAAGAGGCAGCAAGTGCCGTTGGTGCTGTGGCCGTCAGAAGTCACCTTACACCTGCACCTCTCTTTCATTATACTAGAGGCAGATGGCAAACTGCTAATATTTTTAAAAATGATTTTGAAACTAAAATTTATAGTTATTTACTCTTCAAAATTACTTTTTAAGACCCGAGAGTGATGGTGATAAGAAAAGCAGATATGAAATGGTATTAAATACCAAATAACTAGGGAGATGACTATATTTACATTCAAAATAAACCAAGTCTTTTCATTATTATATGTAATTTCAAGTACATTAGCCAAAATGAAATCAGCATTATTTACAAAAGTAACATTCCATTGGTTTTCTAGGATTGAAGTTAGGGAATCAATGTACTTCTGAGCTTAATTCATCTGAATTCAGGACATATGTATATATATGTGTGGTGTGACAAAAGAGGTGATAATCTTGTACACAGAAAAGATTTATGAACCACCAGACAGAAGAATTAATTTTCTTGAGAAGATTCTGGGCAATTATGATAAACTGCATAAATTACTGTCATATAATATTTATATAGCACTTTAATTTATAAAATATTCCTAAAATCATTTTTACTGATTCCATTTCATACCTGCTTGGTATTTTAATTGAGTACTTCTACTAACACAAATTTCACAAATGAAGAAAAACACAGTAAAAAAAAAATGTCAGGGACAGGATTCTAGGATTTTGAAAGTCCTTCTTTCAAAGGGAAAGCCTACTGACTTGTACTACACACTCTTAAATGAAGTCTTGGAAACTGAGTCTGAAAAATAAAACAAAAAAATCCACAAAACATTAAGATGAGCAAAACCAAAGATCAATAGCCACAGGCAGAAATAAAGAAAGCTAAATCGAAGTATAGATGAAAACAGCTTCCTTAACATTAGACTATAAAGAGACAAAAGCAATTCCTATACTCAGGACATTCTACAAATAGGCTAAATTAATGATCTGCCAGTAAGCCATATGTCTCTTTTAAAGGTTTACTTCTCTAATTCACAAACATTTCATTAAGGCATGAATTCAAACATTTCCTTTCTTCTGTTCTTTAATTGTATCAATATACCTTTCTACAAAACTAGAAAATGACCTCAGTCTTTTCCATTTCTTTCATATTTTCTTATTTTTATTAATGCCTAGTCCTGAGTGTGACTAATATCAGTCTCACTACTTTTTAGTTCAGATAAAGTAGCCTCATTATTTTACAGCTACCCAATGTTTAGAACTGGCCACACAGCAAGAGACAAACTGCAAATCAACTATTTGCACTTTAACTTACAAATTATCCTTTTCCTTTCCTCTCATTCAAGGATAGTAATGCTATTAAGATAATAAAAACTATGGTAAATTCAACATCCATACTAAATAGTCTCTCTTCCAAATGAAAGCAATGTGGTATATACGAAATATCTATATTTTATTTTGTTTTCCTAACAAATAATTTAGAAGAGACAGAGGTAGTAATTTATGGGTTCCTACTATAGGAAGAATAACTGAGTTATAGGAACAAATTCTGGGTCTATCAAAGAAATTAAATTTTATCCATTCAAATTTCTTTGGGCTATTCAAATTTCACTGTAGACTTCTTTTGTTTAAAGCATCTTTATATAAATACTTTACACAAGTGCCAAAAACTATGAGTAAAAGTTTTTTTAGAAGTCCCAGAAAAGACAGATTGAAATAAGTATTTCTTGGCTGGCCTATAATTATGTATCGCACATATGGCTACAGGATTTAATAGTTTTTAAGCCCCTGAAAGTGTCACTGGAAGACACTTTCAGGATAAATAGAGTCCAACCCTCCCCAACTTCCACAACCTATAGGTTTCTATCACCTCATCTGCCATACTTAAATAGTGAGAAGACTCACTGGGCTTTGAATTCTTGACCCCTAGCACTGTACCAGACGCATAGTAGATGCTCAGTAAAGGTTGAACATATGAGTAGATCAACACTGGATGCCTGGGCTCCTTCCATGAAGCTCCTAAGTGACAGTCCAATCTTTCATTTGAACAATTCACAAATGGGCTTTTTTTACTCCCCAAATTGGTCCACCCAGTCTTTAGTCTTTTCTGACTGTTCATAGATTAAATTACACTATCATATATATGTGTGTGTGTATATATATGTTATATACATATAATACATATAATGTATCATGTGTATATATATATATGTGTGTGTGTGTGTATATATACATATAAATAGTTCTAGAGATGTAAACTCATAGAAACAAAATTTTTCTGTACTTATAATGATCCAAATTTCCAGATCAAAAATAGAAATCCATAGTCAGACAGAGGACATTTAGTTACTCCCTAGTTAATGCACATGCATTCAACTCCCACAAACTCCATTTCAAGTCTGACTGACTCTGCAACCCCATGGACTGTAGCCCATCAGGCTCCTCTGTCCATGGGATTCTCCAGGTAAGAATACTGGAGTTGGTTGCCATGTCCTCCTCCAGGGGATCTTCCTGACCCAGGGACTGAACCTGCATCTCTTATGTCTCCTGCATTGGCAGTTCTTTACCACTAGAGCCACCTGGTAAGCAATCAACCAGGTGGCAATCAATCCAAAAAGTTTTTACCTTTCCATACTATTAAAGTCTACATCTATCAACATATTACATGGCTCATTCACTTTTCAGTGGAAACTCTGAGTAACTCTGTGAGCTTTAATATAGTCACTCTAGGTGTACAAGGGCTCCAAATATTCAGTGGACACTGGAAAAGTCACATGAAGCTACTATTTCAGGTAAGCTGCACGACCGAACTGTCTCTCACGTCTTCATTGAGATTTTCACAATTCACAATGCAAGCCCTCATATTTGACTGAACTAATTGCAAAGCCTCCTCACTGGCTGCTGCCCCAGCCATTGTCTCTACATGGCTCGCAAAGACCATGTTACTCCCCTCCCTGAAACCTGGCAGTTTCCTGTCCTGCAGGCCATATACCTCAGCAGGGCAGGCCAACGTCCTTTATCACCTTACTTGTGCAGCTCATCTTCAGTTTCCTTCCTTTGCCCTACCATTCTGGCTTACTTATTTAAATACTCTGAATTTTGGTGTTTCAAGCCTCTGTGCCTTTGTACACTCTGTGATCTTTGCTTGACACCCCTGCATCTCCTTCCAGCAAACGTATCCTTCAAAACTCTCTTGTTTTTGAAAGTAATGAATCTTCACCGTGGTAAAGACCCTGATGCTGGGAAAGACTGAGGGCAAGAGGAGAACGGGGCAACAGAGGATGAGATGCTTGGATGGTATCACTGACTCAATGGACAGGAGTTTGAACAAACTCTGGGAGACACTCAGGGAAGTCTGGTGTGCTGCAGTCCATAGGGTCGCAAACAGTCAGACGCAACGTAGTGACTATACAACAATGGTAAATAAAATCAGAAAACAAGAGACAATTAAAACACCCAACATTGCATGCTCCTGTTCTAGGCAGATTTATCTATATCGTCAATTGTGTACACTGCTCCACCACAATCACGGACTGCAGCCTACCAGGCTCCTGCGTCCATGGGATTCTCCAGGCGAGAGTACTGGAGTGGGGTGCCATTGCCTTCTCCAATTGTTTATCCCTAAGCTATAGCATAAAACCTGGAACTTAGCAGACACTTAATAAATTGAAGGACTGAACAGAACAGAATTAAGGCAATGTAATCAACTGCTGACCTGAATCTCCTAGTACTGGTATTAGTAATTCCTGTAACACAGTCAAGAGTAATCCTCTTAACAGATGCTGACAGACAGATTACACAAATATTATGTGACTCTTTTTGTCCTGCTCCCTCCCTGTGCATTATTTTACACCCCCAACCCCTTCTTTCTTCTTCTCAACGTCTGAGAAAAAAGTCAATGAGTAAAGTTCTTCAGTATATTACAGTCCCCTGATATAAGGAAAGGTTGGTCTGTGTGACTAATAGAATATGGCAGCAAGATAACTGCCCCTTCTGAGATTAGGTTATAAAAGACAGTGTGGCTTCTACCTTGGTGGAGGGTGTTCTCTCTACCACCAAGCCTCCCCCATCTCTGTCTCTCTCTCCTCACTCACTGAAAAAGCCAGCTGCCATGTTAAGTATGGAAAGCCTGAGTGGTGAAGAACTGAAGCCTCTGGCCAACACTCAGTGAGGAACTGAGGCCTGCGAACAACTACGTGGATGGCCTTGGAAGTGGATCTTCCCAGCCCAGTCAAACCATAGATGATTTTCCTGGCTAAGAGCTTGGTAGCAACCTTATGAGAAACCCTGAGCCAGACCTAACAGACTAACAGACCTGTACTCCCAACCCTCAGAGAAAGTGTGAAATAACAACTACTGTTTCAACAGTATTCTTGCCCGGAAAATTCCACGGACAGAAGAACCTGGAGTGCTACAGTCCATGGAGTTGCAAAGGGTCAGACACAACTGAGCTAAATTTGGGGTACTTTGTTACATAGAAATAGGTAACATATAGGTGGTATTATTATTATCCAGTCACATTTATACTATTTGCAAAGTAAAATGAAGCACTGTCTTTCTAAAGGACTGTCTAGAACCAAGAGATCATGTGGTACAATCCGCCACAATATTCTGTAAGGAAAAACTCCTCCATTTCCACAATAAGACCTAAGTCCAATTTCTCCCTACCAACAGTGATTACCCAACACCACGTGAAACTGGTGGTCACCTTCTTTCCTATAATCACTGCCATTCTGGTCCAGTAGTCAGACCTTTTTCAGAGCAGTTATTTCAGTTTCCTTCTCTACACTTGTTCATTTATGCCAGCTTAATTTTGCCTCTCCATTTGCTAATCAAAACATAAGGTAATATATATTATCCTATAAACCAAAGATTAGTCTTATTTTGCCCCCTGTAAATCTATGTTGTTCAGCATCTTTTTAGAAATGATTAGTGTTCAACTTCATCATCATTTACCCTGATGGGGAAAAAAATCTAATTTCCAAAAACAACCCCAAACCAATTTCTTTTCAATCTAGCAAATTTATCCATCTTTCAAAATATATTATCTAAAAATGTTATACATGTTATGTGATACCTAGTGGTTTCATGTGTATGGATAAGGAAAGCCCTAAACAAAGTTCATAAATCTGTGCTAAGAAACAGAATTAAAAAGAGCTGAAGTTCTCATCAGTTAATATTCTAGCTATATTTATAATACAGATAAACTCTGCCTTGCCTATTTTCATAGCTCTTACATATTTTAAGATAACATGACATTTTCCTTTCACATTATCATAACAAACAAGCAAGCTTGAATGAAAAAGATATAAACTGTTTCCCGTCAGGATATGTCGTAATTTAAAATATTCAGATAGAATGGTAAAGTGTGTTTTATCATACTATCTAAGCCAGAGCATATAAACCAAGCTACAAAAGATCTAGAGAGACTAACTGGTAGTACTCCCTATTTAATATGTCTGCAATTAAGACATAAGCAGATATACCTACTCTGGCCTAAGATCTGCATACAGTTCCTTACTGCCTCTGGATCTAGCTTTTGTGGGTCTCACGTAGTCAGAGGGCACCAATGCTTACTGATAAGAACAGGGTAACAGGTATCCCCATCTAAATGCCCAGACTTAGTGCAAAGAGTAGAGTTTCCTCAAAATGTTCCTTTGAAGGCCTGTATCAGAATTATCTTCATATGGACTCTGTGGGAGAGGGAGAGGGTGGGAAGATTTGGGAGAATGGCATTGAAACATGTAAAATATCATGTATGAAATGAGTTGCCAGTCCAGGTTCGATGCACGATACTGGATGCTTGGGGCTGGTGCACTGGGACGACCCAGAGGGATGGAATGGGGAGGGAGGAGGGAGGAGGGTTCAGGATGGGGAACACATGTATACCTGTGGCGGATTCATTTTGATATTTGGCAAATCTAATACAGTTATGTTAAGTTTAAAAATAAAATAAAATTTAAAAAAAAAAAAAAAAAAAGAATTATCTTCAACTGCTTGTTAAAATGCAGATTCCTGGGTTCTCACTCTCCCAGACCTCCTGAAGCAGAAGCTATGGAAGTGAGGCTGGGACTCTATTTTGGGAACAATGGACATTAAAGGTGGAGAACTACTATCAAAATAAAAATTAAATGTGGAAAAAAGGTTGGAAAACCACAGTTTAAAAGGAATGTAAAATATGAGGAATTTCTGGGTGAATGTTATGTAGAAGAAACAAAAAATGATACCTAGTAACAGTGTACAGTATAAAGTATAAACCATGAATGGTTAAATATATGCCATCTTCATATAAAATATAAAAATTTCTATAATTACAAATTAAAAAAATCATTATTATATATACACACATAGACACTTCTAGGGGTCTAATTATGTTATTCTGAAATTAGGTTATAATGACATTTCACATATTAGGTTGTTTATCCTGTTAGAAAACACTTAGAAATTTCACATTGTTAGAAATTTCACATTGGGAGATTAACTACAGAACTTAGCCCAGACATCATTCCCTTACAGTGAAAGTGAAAGTTGCTCAGCTGTGTCCCACACTTTGCCACCCCATGGACTATACAGTTCATGGAATTCTCCAGGCCAGAATACTAGCGTGGGTAGCCTCTCCCTTCTCCAGGGGGGTCTTCCCAACCCAGGGATCGAACCCAGGTCTCCCGCAATGCAGGCCGATTCTTTACCAGCTGAGCCACAAGTATGGAAGCCACAAGCTAGAAGCCCAATAATACTGGCGTGGGTAGCCTATCCCTTCTCCAGTGGATCTTCCTGACTTAGGAATTGAACTGGGGTCTCCCTGCATTGCAGGTGGATTCTTTACCAAATGAGCTATCAGGGAAGCCCCATTCCCTTATACCCATGTGCCAAACTTAGGCCTCCACTGAGAAATCTTAGTTGATATATCCTGTTTTAATAGCACCTTGAGTGGATGACAGAAAAATGACAGGAGCAAATAACTTACCGCTGTAAGGGGTCCTTCCGCTTGCGCCTCCATTGGACTTGTGGGTGTCACTGTGATAAACTGACTAGCAGCTCCAGCCTGGAATTCTAGCCTATCTATATATTGCTCTGAAGCAGCAGTGGCAGGGCACTCCCCAGAAAGCACAAAGACCACACCTGAGGTTTCCTTCTTTAAATGATCATTTTCTGCCCAAGGACCCAGTTGGAGCTTTTCATCTTGAGGCGACTCCTCTAAGACTTGGAGGACTTCGGGCTCCTCATCAGAAGGGCTTCCAGTTGTTTTAGGGCCTAAAGCCTCATTTGTCCTAAAGTCCTGAAGGTCCTGTTCCTTGTCCACAATCACCCATTCTTTGGAATCAACCTCCTGCTTGCAGGAGCTCAAGTTAACGGCTACAAATCCATTGCTGCCACCACCGTCTGCCTGCTCAGGAGTGTTGACCGAGGCAGGCTTGGAAGCGTCTGGAAGATATTCTTCATCATAGTGCCAGATGTGGTCTGCACGGGACACAGCTGGAACACAAGGCTTATGAAGCAGAGCAGGGAGAGTAGATTCTTTTCCTGCACTGGGATCTTTCTGCATTTTCTCCAAGCTTAAGAAAATGAGTACAAGTTATTTACTTGTCCTAGGGAAAATACTTACTATATAACCTATATGTTCTATACAGAACTAATATTTACCAATAGATGAAAGAAAACAATATGGATAAAGCATTAGGAACATTTCACAAGCTAATAATGCTCTTCCCCACCTGTCATAATCCTGTTTTGGAAGATAGAGCCCATGGGAGGAAGATGACTCTCCTGTTGCCAGGCAGGAGAGTCTTAACCAGGTTAACTAGGGTGACTTGTGTGATCCATTTCATCTTTGCTTGGCCAAGGCAATCACAATGCCCTCTTCTCTCTGCTCTGAGGGACTGAGGGAAAACTTACCAGGGGCTTTTGCCTCAGCAGAGGCCCTAAAAAAAGGAAATGAGGACGCCAATATGCACCAGGCAAATACCTTCTGAACTTGTTTTGTCTTCAGAGAGGTATATAAATATATATTCGTTTATATAAACTCCTCCAAAGACAGGGCTAGGCAATAATGAGACGGGTGGTATTTGGCTGCACTGGCTTCTGAGAACTGCTCTTACCTGCAGGGAAGCAGCTGAAGCAATACCCTGTTCCTCTCCTTTGTAATCAGGTGCTTCACTTCCTTCCACTGTTCCCAACTCATTCCAGGTTTTGGCTTGAGTTTATTTTCTCAGAGTACTTCTATTCTCAACTCTGTCTTGTCTTTCAGCTCTTCCCTCAGCATGGACCCTCTTTTAGTTTCATTCTTTTGTCAGACTAATTCTTTCCCAAACTAAGCTTTTATCCCTATTACACTTTTATTTTTATTCCCAATCTCATGAACAACTGAAAATGTTTAAACACTGCCTCAGCACATCCTTTTGATTGCATCACTGTAGACACAAGCTTACATCACATAGCTGTGAGAATGAATGAGTACCACGTGAAGAATACACAGTTATGAAGTACTGCTTAGATGGAAGCCAGACTAGACTAGTCCCCAAGTGGCTGAACTGTCTTCAGACACCATAACTACTATGTTAGTCTAATACATGGTACTTCTAACCTCATATTTCATTACTGATAGTAGTCACCAGGGATATATTGAAGGATGTTACTATTATTAAAGCCTTCTATAACTCAAAAATATATCTGAAGTTCTTTTCAAAGTTTTGTTTCAGTTTTTTTTTTAATCACAAATGGAGATAATGGGCCTTATAACCATGAACTACAAACAGTGGTTACCTATGTATATACCTCCGAAGTTCCGTCTTTCCTTTTGTCTAGGTAGAACGATAAACAATCACATCTCTTTCTCTTTTTCCTATAGCATTTATTCATAGAAGGCTTTCATTGAATTGAACTGCCTATCACTTGTATATATATTGATTTTTCCCCTGTTTCATGTACTCTTCCACCTTCTTGCCTATTGCCATCTTTCCTAGGCCCTCTCTAACTTACACTCCTCCATTCCAATAAGAGAGATCACCTTCCAAACAAAGCCACTTCAAAATGTTCATTTAATTCCTACCTAGTCTTAGGAAGTTACCCGCTCCCATGGCCAAAAGCTCTATGTTACAGGACTGGGAACAATATTAGAAAGAAAGTCACATTAAGAATGAGAATGTTAACTAAAAAACATGGATGACGATGGCACCTTTATCAAATCAGCATTACAAAAATGCAAGAACTCCTTATTTGAAAAATTTTACATAATAGAAATTAATAATAACAATAGTATTTTAGTTGCTTTGAAAAAAGAAAAACCATTTTATACCAGGTCTCAAGAAACTTGTCAGTATCTGGCTTTGGTTCCAACACCAGGCGTTTCTCCAGCTCAAAGCTGTGGATAGAACGTAACTTTCGCACCAATGGAACATCTCTGTCTGGCTGAGTAATCTCTGAGCGGACACGAATTGGGGAACCAAGGCTTGGAGCATTCAGAATACCATTTGCTTGACCATGGCTGTTTTCCTCTTCAGTAGCAGCCTAGGCAAAACATTAAAGAAAACCATGAAAAACATTCTAGTCACTATACATGGTAGGAATCATTGAAGTCTTTCAATATAAACAAGTGTTTGAGATGTATTTTTCAGAAGATTAGGGTATTTTGGCCAGTTTAATTCATTATTATTAGACTATTAACCCTTTACTAAATAAGTTTTCTAAATTTATTCTCAGATTCAGTATTTTAGTGTTTTATATTTTGGTGAAATAATGTCATTTGTAGCAACATGGATGGACCTAAAGATTATTATATTAAGTGAAGCAAGTCAGATAGAGACAGATGCTGTATGATATCACTTTTATGTGAAATCTAAAATATGACCCACATAAACTTATCTATGAAACAGAAAGACTCACATGGAGAACAGACTCATGGTTGCCAGAGAGAGGGGGTGGGGGAAGAGGTGGAGTGGTAAGCTGGGCTTAGTAGATGCAAACTATTATGTATGGAATGGATAAACAACAAGGCCCTACCGCACAGCACAGAGAACTATATTCAGTATCCTATCATAAACCATAATGGTGAAGGATATTTTAAAAATAATATATATATATATATATATATGCATGAATCACTTTTCTGTACAGCAGAAATTAACACATTATAAATCAATTATATATCAATTTTCAAAAAATTAAAACAAAAAAAACAAAAAAAAAAACATGAGTTAAAAAAAGAAAAAGAAAAAAGAACAGTTTGCTCCCAGGAATTCCCTGGTGGTCCTGTGGCTAGGACTCAGAGCTTTCAATGCCTTGGGTCCAGGTTCAATCCAAGATTGGGCAACTAAAATTTCCACAAGCCAAACAGACAAAAAGAAAAAGAGGAGCTTGCTTCTGGTACTATAAAGACAGACAGAGGTGACACTACAAAAATCTGACACCAACTTCCTGACTACTTTTCACTACTTTTTCCTGATTACTACTAGTCCAGAATGGAGAAGGAAATGGCACCCCACTCCAGTATTCTTGCCTGGAAAATCCCATGGATGGAGGAGCCTGATGGGCTACATACAGTCCACAGGGTCGCAAAGAGTTGGACACGACTGAGTGACTTAACTTTCACTTTCACTAGTCCAGAAAGTTCTAACCAATAGCCAGACACACAGGGGAGCACATCACATCAACGCAGAGAATGTTTCTGCAAATAACTCTCATATTCTGTTAACTGTTAAAAATTATATAGTTTGAAAATACAGTATGTATTGTCCAAAGATAGGCCAAGCTCCTTAGAAGTGATCACTAAGATTCTTTTTAGTCTATATTTCCCATTCACAAAGAATGACTAGCCAACTTTCTATCAATCTTGTTAACAGATATCAGCCAGGAGTCTCATTTTATACCTATAAATGTTAACCTCCTTCCCAACGAAATCATAAAAAGAGGACGTACCAAAAACTAACTTATTTGTAATTCACTGTTCCTCCATCCCATTTATCTTCATCTTATTGTCCATGAAAATAGAAATGACCAGAAACAGTAAAACTCAAGAGAAATTTAAAGACAATCTACCCCAAGATAGTATACTAAAAATCATTTAATGCAGAAATCTGTATCTCTCCCCATACTTACAAGTGGAAAGTGAAAAAGTTAAAGTGAAGTCGCTCAGTCGTGTCTGACTCTTTGTGACCCCATGGACCGTAGCCTACCATGGGCTTCTCAGTCCATGGGGTTTTCCAGGCATGAATGCTGGAGTGGGTTGCCATTTCCTTCTCCAGTGGATCTTCCTGACCCAGGGATCAAACCCAGGTCTCCCGCATTGTAGGCAGATGCTTTACTGTCTGAGCTACCAGGGAAGTTCACCTGCTTCCAGTTCTAATGAAGAAAAAATCATGTTACTTATTCAAAATGCACTTTGCCAGTTCATGACCAATTTGATGCTTTCCACTTCCAATCCTCATTTCGTCTCCTCCATTTGAGACAGTTTTCAGAATGAACACTTAGACCTCCATTAGTCTCCACTATGGTAGAGGGCCAGAGTCTTGCCGTTTTATTTGGAAAGACCATTAAATTCTGTTCTACAGATGTATCTTCTTTTAGACTCCGCCTCTGGTTATTTTTTAAAACTACCTTCATCTTCCACAAAATATAAGATGAAGATTTTTTAATGTCCACACCTGAATGCTATGGGCAAAATTAACCAAAAAATACTGCAATCATTAATATATAAATAACTACCAACAGAGTGTTCTACTTATTCAAAATTGAGAATCATGATACTCTGCTAAACCAATAGGAGAAAAATGAGACAGAGATACATATCATTTCCTATGCAAGAAATATGCACCTTACAAATCCCAAGCTTTATCTTATTCCTGTTGGTATCCATCTCTTCCCAGACATCCTTCTCCTGGGGACGAGGGTGTCCCAGAGACCCGGGCACTTTATCTGGTGACACACCAACAGGGACGCCATTCTCTCCATCACTAAGCTGCTCGTCTGGAAACACCTCATCTGTATTTTCTCGAAGCATGTCTCCTGGGATGGGAGTGGCGTTGGCAATTCTGAAAGTGATAAATGAAAAAAAGAAAGAAAAAAGGGCAGAAGTTTAAAAACACCAGAATCAAAAATTACTATGGGACTATCCTACATTTTGTTTCTAGATTTAAATGATGAAGTCTATACATAATTAAGATAGTAGAAGAAAACAAAAACCTCAGAAACTTAGGGCATGCCAATTCTACGAAATAAACAGCATTTTGATCAACAGAACTTTCAAGCTGATTTAAAAACACAAATTCTGATACAATAGTTAGCAATCACTTTAAAAGCATTTATTTTCTATTGACTCTGTGAATTTTAATATATTCTATTCTTAACCTATTTTTCTTAGAGAATAACAAAAACTATAAACAGAAAAATATTGTGTTATGATTCTTGCCTTCGAGGGGAAACAAGAAATTTTCTAACTATACAGTTCATATGGTTCTGTATGAACTGACCAGGAACAAACTAGAAAATATTAATTGGCATTTGTCCATATGTTCTTTCAAAGTAATTTCATGTCCAATTTACATAGTTGGTCATCACTCCCCAAGACTTCTGGCCTATGAAGGGCTTTTCTAGTTCTCAGTTATAACTCACTAAGTGATCAGATGCCTGCTGGCTCTGATGTTCTGTAACTAGTATGTTCTACTTTATAGACTATAGTTTATTTGTTTTTTTAATATTGCTGACTGAACGTAAGATTTAGCACACAGCAAAACCTTTTCTTAAGAGGGATCTGCAATGTCTAAAAGTAGAAAAAAAATGCCTTCAGCAGATTATATTGACGCACACAATTATTATGAGTGGGAAAATGGATGTCTTCTCAGTGAACCACTCTAAAGGCCCAAGTGTTATACATACGTCGCGCTGTGAGAATAAGGAAGATATGTGACGGGAGCACACGGCCTGTGTTTGCAGGCAAGGTATAAATTATAGAAGCAGACTAGGGGTAAACATTAAGAAGATATACGGAAGAACTGGACAGATGTCAAGACAAGTAATGAGACTGAACATCCTTTTCATGCCCTTTCCCATAATATAAGGTAGGAGTCGGCAAATTAGGGCCTATGAGCCAAATCTGTTCATCTACTTGTGTAATACTATGTGTGGCACACGGGCATGCTCATTTGTTTACACACTGGCTGTACTACTTTAGCACTACAGGGGCAGTGCTGGTGGTGACAGACAGCAGAGCCCACGGATATTCACCTGGCCCTTAGTTACCAGCTAAGGCTTGCTGACCCCTGATCTAAAGCATCCTCTTACCTTCTACACTTTCACCCTCTACGAAGAGCTAAGAGTTGTGGGACACAAATTATCGTTTTTTCTCTTTAACACTGATTCTCTAGGGTTTTCCAGGTATTCGACCATATCATTTGCAACGAGAGAAAACTCAGAGGTCAGTGAACTTTTTTTCAAAGAGCCAGATAGTAAATAGTAGGCTTATGGGTCTAATACTTTGCAGGCAAGATGGATACTAAAACGAGTAGACAAATGTATGATGAAAAATAAGTATATTCAAACAGCCTCAAAGTATCCTGAGTAGTAAAACACAAAGTATTACTGAGTAGTAAAACACAAAGGGAAAAACAGCAACTTTATGGTAAAAAAACCTAACACCACCTTAACCAGATTACCAACATTAATATCATCAGTAATAAGACATCTTGACATTACGTATCTCCTTATTCAATGCTATCAAGTTTCCCCTTATTTTGGCTTTAAATGTATCCCACAGATTCTGATATGTACTGTTTTAGTTATCAATGTTTTTCCTATAATTTCAGTTTCCATTTCCCCTTTTACCCTAGAGTAGTTTGATAGAAGGTTTTTACGTTTCCAGGTTGAAGAGCCTTTGACACTTTTTTGTTAGTAAATAATAGATGGGCTCGATAAAGGACAGAAATGGTATGGACCTAACAGAAGCAGAAGATATTAAGAAGAGGTAGCAAGAATACACAGAAAAACTGTACAAAAAAGATCTTCACGATCCAGATAATCACGATGGTGTGATCACTCACCTAGAGCCAGACATCTTGGAATGTGAAGTCAAGTGGGCCTTAGAAAGCATCACTACAAACAAAGCTAGTGGGGGTGATGGAATTCCAGTTGAGCTATTCCAAATCCTGAAAGATGATGCTGTGAAGGTGCTGCACTCAATATGCCAGCAAATTTGGAAAACTCAGCAGTGGCCACAGGACTGGGAAAGGTCAGTTTTCATTCCAATCCCAAAGAAAGACAATGCCAAAGAATGCTCAAACTACCGCACAATTGCACTCATCTCACATGCTAGTAAAGTAATGCTCAAAATTCTCCAAGCCAGGCTTCAGCAATATGTGAATCGTGAACTTCCTGATGTTCAAGCTGGTTTTAGAAAAGGCAGAGGAACCAGAGATCAAATTGCCAACATCTGCTGGATCATCGAAAAAGCAAGCGAGTTCCAGAAAAACATCTATTTCTGCTTTATTGACTATGCCAAAGCCTTTGACTGTGTGGATCACAATAAACTGTGGAAAATTCTGAGAGATGGGAATACCAGACCACCTGATCTGCCTCTTGAGAAATCTGTATGCAGGTCAGGAAGCAAGAGTTAGAACTGGACATGGAACAACAGACTGGTTCCAAATAGGAAAAGGAGTACGTCAAGGCTGTATATTGTCACCCTGCTTATTTAACTTATATGCAGAGTACATCATGAGAAACGCTGGACTAGAAGAAACACAAGCTGGAATCAAGATTGCCGGGAGAAATATCAATAACCTCAGATATGCAGATGACACCACCCTTATGGCAGAAAGTGAAGAGGAACTCAAAAGCCTCTTGATGAAAGTGAAAGTGGAGAGTGAAAAAGTTGGCTTAAAGCTCAACTTTCAGAAAACGAAGATCATGGCATCTGGTCCCATCACTTCATGGGAAATAGATGGGGAAACATTGGAAACAGTGTCAGACTTTATTTTTTTGGGCTCCAAAATCACTGCAGATGGTGACTGCAGCCATGAAATTAAAAGACACTTACTCCTTGGAAGCAAAGTTATGACCAACCTAGACAGCATATTCAAAAGCAGAGACATTACTTTGCCAACAAAGGTCCGTCTAGTCAAGGCTATGGTTTTTCCAGTGGTCATGTATGGATGTGAGAGTTGGACTGTGAAGAAGGCTGAGCACCGAAGAATTGATGCTTTTGAACTGTGGTGTTGGAGAAGACTCTTGAGAATCCCTTGGACTGCAAGGAGATCCAACCAGTCCATTCTGAAGGAGATCAGCCCTGGGATTCCTTTGGAGGGAATGATGCTGAAGCTGAAACTCCAGGACTTTGGCCACCTCATGCGAAGAGTTGACTCATTGGAAAAGACTCTGATGCTGGGAGGGATTGGGGGCAGGAGGAGAAGAGGACGACAGAGGATGAGATGGCTGGATGGCATCACTGACTCGATGGACGTGAGTCTGAGTGAACTCCAGGAGTTGGTGAAGGACAGGGAGGCCTGACGTGCTGTGATTCATGGGGTTGAGAAGAGTCAGACACGACTGAGCGACTGAACTGAACGGAACTGAATATCTGTTTCTATTACAGTGTGATCAGATAAGGTAACATTTCTGCTTTGTGGAACTACCTCTGTTTGGTGACCTGATAACTGATCAATTTTTATGAATATACCAGGGGCACTTGAGTGGATGGTGCTATCTCTATCATCAGGGTATAGGAGTTGAAAAATATGCCTAAGTTGTGTTGTCGTCTTCTATTTCTTATTCTTCATTCAGCTGAATTCAATCTTGAACTCAATTGTGAACACAGATTGAACTGTATTACAATCTCCAGTTACTGGTGTGTTTCTTTGTATCATTGAATCTCTGGTATTTGTGGCTTTCTAAAGATTACTGCTATGATGCTGGCGACTAAATATTAATAAATACTATGTCCCATTTGTGAATTGTGACACTTAGCATTAAAAGTACCCCTCCATCTCTGTAATGTTTAATGTTTTGTGTGTTTTTTTTTTTTACTTGAATGCTACATTGTTTGATATCAGGATTGCTATTTTCTATTTCCATTTTCCTGATTTATTTTTGTCTATCCCTTTCTGAAATGTGTTTTTCTTAGTGTATCTCTTGTATGTAGCAATGTAAACGGAACTAAAAATCTTTTAATAGATGTGCCCATGCATATTTATCTCGATGACTGCTAAGTTTGGTCTTAATCCTGTTATAGTATTTTATAATAATGTGTACTTTGCTATATTCTCTATAAGATAGGCACTCTTTGTACTTTAAAAAATATATATTTTAGAAGCTTTGCGTTTTTGTTTTAATGGCCACCTTTGGACATTTACCTTTTAAATGCTCTTAGTCCCATTTTCTTATTTAATCTTTTGCTATTTAGTTTCTCACTTGTAAAGTAAAGTGGCTGGAACAGGATGATGGATTCCAAAACCAGATAAGCATGAGAAACATCTGATGTGTATGAACTTCTGTTCCACATGCCTAGATGTTCTGATTTAGTAGGTCTGCTCTGAGTCCTACAAATAGGTATTTTTAAACAAACATCTATGGTGGTTCTATTGTAGCTAGTCAGGGTCTCACATTTAAGAACTCTTAGACTAACTAACTGGGCTTCCCTGGTGGCTCAGACGGTAAAGAATTTGCCTGCAATGCAGGAGACCGGGGTTCAATTCCTGGGTCAGGAGGATCCCCTGGAGGAGGGCATGGCAACCCACTCTAGTATTCTTGCCTGGAGAAATTCCATGAACAGAAGAGCCTGGCGGCTACAGTCCAAGGGGTCACAAAGCGTTGGACATGATTGAGCAACTAACACACAGACTAATTAGGGATATCATCTCCAGTTCTATGGGTCCATGTAAGCTTTTCTGAGTCAATACGCTCTAGTATCTCATCTCAATATAAAAGGAAAGCAATGGATTAGTGATAGAGAATCCCAATTAGGTCACTGTATGGTTTTTCCCTATTTGCTCCTTCTTTTAAATCGGTTTAAAGCAATTAGAGAACAGGTTTTAAAAAAAAAGGGGAGGTCAGAAAAAGGACAACTTCCTCCAAATAAAAAATAACAAAAGCAACTGTATGAATGCATATGTAGAGAAAAAGACATTAAATAACAAAAATAATACTAACCTCTTTCTAATACACTCTGAAAATTAATCACTTTCATAAGAAGAATAGCTACATGTTTTGTTCCCACTAAACTTAAGCAGAAGATAGTTAGAAATAATTGTGGCTGTTGTTTCCAGGATCTCATATATTCTTTAGTAGTAAATGCAGCAAATGCCCCTTTGCATTTGGAAGAAAACCTTCTGTACATCTGACATTAACAAGCAACACCAGTTCTAAGCGGCCATTTCACGGTATAACCTGTAAGTACTTTCTAAGAAAAGTAAAGGTGAACAAAGTCATGTATAAGAGCAATGTTAATTCCAGGAAACCCAAAGGCATCCCTGTGTCTTCGCATTTGGTTATCTGAGGCAACCTGGATGAAATAAAAGACATTTCTGCTACGAGAATGCATCTAGAAAAAAGACACTGCTGAACACTGTTTGGGACATACCCAATGGCTGCAGGGGTCAAACGGGTGTGCAGCTGAGGAGTGGCGGAAGTAGTGGTTGTGGTGAGGGAGCCATCAGTTCCAGTCTTCTCCCAGTCAAAAGGATCACTTTCAGTTACTCCAAAGGCCTTGATGCTGTTGTCAAATACGGATGTAAGCAGCTAAATCACAAAAGGAAAAAACTGGAGTAAGCCAACAGTAAACACAGTCACTTTATTCTATAAGAGAAAGCACCGCAGACTCTTAAATTAGTTGGGTAGTATCACGTTTTAAAAAAGCCTGATGATACAAATAGGGGAATTTGAATAAGGACTACATAAGGATGATGATGTTCAATTAGCATTGATTTTTCTCAGTTGAGATACAGATTTTTAGTTACGTAGGATATGTATTTTATGTAGGAAGATAAATAATGAAGCATCACACTACTTTGTGATGATTTGGCAAAAGGAAATATGTATTATATGTGTATGTGTGCATTCAGTTTCAATCATCTAAATGATCAATTTTTTTTTTGGAACATTTTTATATGCTTCAACTTAAGTGACCAAGGTTAACAGTTGGTATATCTAGGTTAAGAGGTATATAAAACTTCATTGTGCTTTCTTAGAATGTTTTTGCTGGTTTGAAAAATTCTTAAACTATGTGTATGTGCACACAAACTATCAAAAAGGAAATCTGCTATTGCTTTATATTACACATTCTTTGACTTTATGTCTTTAAATTCCAAAAGTCTGGTGTAATATCGAGAAAAATTTCATAAAGATCTTCCTTTACTGTTTGACAGTATGCAACACTTTAAATTTTATAGTTAAAACTGGATTAAACTCTCATCATTTCTCTCACTGTTAGTATCCTACCCTCATAGATTCACCTTGCACTTTTCCTGCCCCAGACCTGAAATCAGTACTTCTTCACTGGAGGATTTTTACAAGGGTCTGTTTCAGGCTTCAAAAATATTGCTCTAAGAAGTGGAGAACAGATGGCATAAATAAGGAGGGGGATGAGGGTGCCAGGATCAGATGACCAGTTAGGAGGCTCCTGTCACTGAACCTGAGTGGGAACAGTGGAGGTGATAAGAAGCGGTAGGATTAGGACATAGTTTGTAGAGCCAACAGAACTTACTGACAGAGTAGATGAAAGCTGTAAAAGTAAAGAAAGAATAAAGAAAAATTTGTATTTCTGACCTGAGCTCCCGGATACATGGTGGTACCATTTAATGAGATGGAAAGTAGTGAATCTGAGGATTGGGATGTTTAAAGTTTTATGGAGTTTAGAGAGGAATAGGGAATACAGATACAAATTTGAGAGTCATCAGTGTATTGATATTACTAGGTATTATTTAAAACCATAGACTAGATGATATGATCTAAGTAGAGTAGGCTTCAAGGGCTAAGGCCAAGGGCATTGCAACATTTAGATGGAAAGATGAGGTGGACTCAGCAAATGAAACCAAGGAGTGGCCAGTGAGGCAAGAAATGGGTATGTGGGGTTGACCAAGTGAAGAAACCACCTCAACAAGGAGATAGTCAAATGCTATCAATTATAAACTTAACAGTTATTTCTGATTATTTAATTGATTTCACCCAGACTGTAGGCTCCAAGAGGCTGGTACATGGCTCATCTTGTTCATCACTGTATCGAATATAATGCCTTCTATCAAAGAGTGTCATATTGTGATTTATATGAAATATATATCTGGTCATTTAGAAGACCCAAAATATATTTCTCATATATATTTGGTCTTTGTCCACAGTTCCTGACTCACAGCTCCCCAAACTCTTGAAATTTTCTGAGAGATAAGAGCAATGGGAGCACTTTTTGTTATAGTATTTGATCTCTAGTCCTCAGTTCCTGAAATCACTTCAGAGCCATAAAGGGGAAATGGGTGTCTTCTTATTCATAACAAGCTCCTTTCTACCATAACTGGGTTTATGTTACTAAGGTGACTTTTGGAAAGCACCAAAGGATGGAGGCCGCTCATCAGAGGAACCAACCATATGATTAGAGGGTTGGAACTTTCAGTCCCACACTTGTATCCTCCAGGGGAAGGAAGGCGGCTGAAGGTTGAATAAATTACCAAGGGTCAGGGAACTCTGCTCAACAGTATATAACAATCTAAAGGGAGAAAGAATTTCAAAAAGAATAGCTACATGTACATGTATTACTGAATCACTGCTGTACGACACACTGTTGATCAAACTACACTCCAAAATAAACTAAAAAGTTAAAAAACAAAAACAAAAAATTTTTTTAAATGACCAGTGGTCAATGATTTAATAAATCATACCTATGTAATGAAACCTCCATAAAAACCCAAAGTATAGGGTTCAGAGACCTTCTGGGTTGGTTAGTATGTGGAGGTGCTCAGAGAATGGTGCCTTAGAGAGGGCAGGAAAGCTCCACACCCTCTCCTCATACCTTGTTATATGCAGTTCTTCTATCTGGCTGCTTAAGTTATATCCTTTGTAATGAAATGGTAATCTAGTGGAAAACTGGTTTCCCACAACCTGGGAGCCACTCCAGCAAGTTAATCAAACTCAAGGAGGGAATCATGGGACCCTCATAACTTACAGCCATTCAGTCAGAAATACACATGACAGCTAGGACTTGCAATTAGCCTCTGAAGTGGAGGGCAGTCTCCTGGAAATAAGTCATTAACCTGTGGAAATTGATACTACTTATCTGTGGGTAGATGGTGTCAGAACTGAGTTGAATTTTAGGAACTCAGCTGGTGTCAGAGAATCGCTTGGTGGTATGGAGGGAAAAAACCATGTTGGAATTGTGGGTGAATATCCCTTAAATAGTATCTAAAAACTGTTAAAGAATAAACTTTTATTTGTAATAATATTTACTATCAGATTCACATGATCTTTTTGTCTAAGTCTCAAAGAAAAAAATAATAAATGTAGAAAAGAAAACTAAAAGTTAAAATGAATTGGGAAAGGCCTAGTTATAAAACCTGGGAATTTTTACTTTGGCCCTGTTTTTCTTGGCATAAACTATCTGTGTTACAGCTCAGACTTTTCGCAAATTGTCAGAGGTAGAGGCTTCAGAAAACAAAGGATGAAAGGGAAATGGACTGAAACCCTACACATATAAGAACGGAAGAGGCAGACTTTGGACCCCTTTCCTGACTCTGGACCCTGAGATACTCATAGGTCCCACAGAGTGAGACGCTTCTTTCCTGAAAAGTGGAGTTCTGGTCGTGGGGTCAGCATCTGCCTTGCTGCATGAGTACTCAGACTGCTACTGCTCAGTGTTGTGCTGGTACTGGGTGGTGACAGGAACGGCTCTAAACAGTTTTTATTGCCAGATGTCCTTTTATCATGGAATTCCTTACATTTATTATAGTATTGAATGTTTTAGAAATGTAGCATTTATGCCATTGGGCCTCAAGTAAGAAATAGCTCGTTACTACGATGATGATACTGGAAACCTGCAGGAAGGATGCAGGGCACAGAACAAAGGAAATAGGAGGAGAGCTAAAAGCGCTGAAGCACTGAAGGCACCCTACTGAGAACAAATGGTCAGATGATTAGAGCTCTGCAGATACATTTCAAATGCAGCAGAATAATTTTCTAATTCAGGACTATGGTTGCTCCAAATCCTAAACTTCAACAGATTGGGATGGGATAAACAGGACAGGTCAAGGACTTTTCCAATCAGAACAGGAGCTCATTGTGCTCCTGTTTCTTTTTCCTGTTTCCTTTTTCTCAAACTGAAAAGGAAGCAGAGCAAAATCTGAAGAAACCTTCCAGATGATTCTGACACCTCCCTCTAGGAAGGCATGATCTGTATCTCTCCATTGAGAATTACTGGAGTCTTGTATACATCTGCCTGGAGAAGGCAATGGCACCCCACCCCAGTACTCTTGCCTGGAGAATCCCAGGGAGAGGGGAGCCTGGTGGGCTGCTGTCTATGGGGTCACACAGAGTCGGACACGACTGAAGCGACTTAGCAGCAGCAGCAGCAGCAGTATACATCTGACTCCTTTACTTCTTTTATTTAATAATATATTCTTAGAAAATACAAACTTATCTACAGAGTCCAGGTTTCTCAAATTAGGGTAATGTGTACCCTCAGGGGATGCAGCCATATACCAGAGAGTTTAAAAGTCATTTGATAAATGTGGCACAGTTTCCTAGAGAATTTTACTCAGAGGTAAGACACTTAATATATTTTATAATACAATGAACACAAGGAAGTTAGAAAGCAAAATTCATAGGAACCTTTAGGATAAATCAGAATGCAGAGAAGTTGTGGACTCATGGCTGACATTTTAAGACTGGTCCCAGACCTCTTGAGAACATGCTCATACTTTGCTGCAATAGGAGAAATCGGTGAAACAGTGTGAGAAACTCTAGAAGCATTAACATCACTAGGAAGCTGAATCTTCCTTGAATGGAAGTAGGGACAGGAGGGAGGTTGGGGGAAGGAGACTGGGGTTGGGGGTGTGGAGAAAAGACGAGGGAGGGCCTGAGCAAGGTCTAGACAGACAACAGTGCAGTGTTATTTTTTATGTGGTTACCGTTGTTGATTATTTGGGTCAACTGTCTATCCAGGTTCACTTACAAATAAGAGGTAGTTGTTTCTCTTAATCCTAATTCTAATGGGATATACAATAAAATGTTTTTTCTAAAGCAAATTATTCAAGACACAAAGTACATAAAAATCAAGTACTACGTCTGAGCAATTAGATTCTGATTAATTTTGATTTTCTACTTTTCTGTAATTTCCAAACTTCTTTTATGACATGTATTGCTTTCAATAACAAGAAAAAATTGAACAGAAATGCATTATCTAAAATAAGTTAATTGTATACATAAGCAGGTGTAGTCCACAAAAATGCATGGTGCAGCTCCTGCCACATGGAATACCTTATTCTTCATGGTGATCAGTCATCTGACAAAGACATAGTGCCTGAGGGAGCATTATGTCCCCTCTCCTTATCCTTAGCACAAATGAATCGGCAGCTTTTCATATTTACCTCCACATGAAACCCCAGTTTGCCCTTTCAAAGAAAATGCAGATAAAGTCCAATTACTGTAAAAACAAGAACTATTTGCAATGTGATATTGGGGACTGAGAAGTCTGATTGCTGAATAATCAGTTAATAAATGGTAAATTAATGGATCAATAAAGCACTTAACCAGTAGAGCACAATGGCAATGCTGTCTTGGCTGTTTCAAAGATAGATTACAGCAAAAGAAACTGCCTCACTTCAGTGATAAGTAGATGCAATAGAGGAAAAGAAAGGGTCTACATTTCTCTCTTCCAGGAATTTTTTAGCAGCATTGGTAGAGGAAAAACAAAACAAAACAAAACAAACTGCATCCTTTGGAGAAAAGAACCGAAAAAAGAAGAGAGATCAAATAAAGAGAATGAGTTGAAGAAGCTGCAGAGTTTTAGGCTGTTTTCACCACTTATAAGATACTAGAACAACTCAGGAGTGCCCCCGGTTGGCTGCCCCAGGGCAGCTGAGGCGGCATGAGGCAGCCTCAGCCACTGTGCTGCCTGTTACCAAGGTCATTTTTCAGGTGCTCATCAGCTCACGAGGTAGACTGGCAATGTCTAAGCTTTAAGATGTCTCCTAAAATGCCCAGTGAAAAAGATAAACAACATTTCCTTTTTGCCTTAACAGGACAAAGCAGCATAAGAAGTTCTCCTATTAATATTAATAACATAGAAGTAATGCTGAGTAGAATACAAGAATGAAAAGTAAGATAATTGTAAGCAAATGCAGTGTCCCTGGGGGACATGTAAAACCTCTTCAGGTTAACATGATGCTTTACAATTCATAAAACAGTCTCACAATTATCTCATTTATATCCTAACAACACTGTGGGGTAGGTATTTTCACCATTTCACAGGCGAAAAAGAAAACAGGCTTAGGAAAGCCATACACATGGTGTGTAGCAAAGCTCCAGCTGAAACAGATCTTTTAAACTCAGTGTCATTTCTACCACATAAGAGTTACAGCTGGTCAGCAGGTGTTGGGCTGTACTCTGCAAACCTGCAAACCCTGTAATTGCCATGCCTCAAGACTGAAGAAAGAGCCAAGAGACAGTGACAGAGATATCAGTGGTTTACTGGATAGGATATCTTACACATCTGCAGCAAAATGGTCCTGGAGCAACACCTCGCAGTGCCTGGCAGACAGCAGGCAGACCACGGCAGCAATCGTCACTCCTAGGGGATGAAGGAGGCTACCACTTGCAGGGGAAACTGACATCAGATTGGTTCAGCAGTTACCAGGGAAACCAGCAACTGGGGCAAATCCCTCAGAGCCCTCAGATTTACAACCATCACAAGGGCTGATGGCTCTCTTTAATAAACAAGGAAGCAGAATCATTCTTGGCTAAGGACTAGAACAATCACTAGCTGGGGCAGGGGGCAAGGATGTTCCTGTGAGAAGGGTATAGGTGGGAAGCAAGAACTGGTTGAACAGGGGATGTGCAGAGAGCAAGAGAAGAGCCATGTTAAGTGGTGTGACCATACAACAGGCAAGGCAAAAACAGTATAAAATTGAAATTATCCTTGAAAGCTTCTTAAGATGCCCACAAAGTACAGGACAGTAGTTGTACTAGATGCAAAATAGCTCGTTCTTCCCTCAGCATTGGGAGAGACTTCTATTTCTTCAGATGAATGTGAATGAAGCTACCTACATTTAGGGGCTATACTGTACCCCCAAACTACTTTTCTTTTAAACATAAGAATCACACTCAGTACAGCCTGATTGCTGTTAATGTGTGACAGCATGAGGCAACAGCAGATTCACAAGGGCTCTGCACCCTCACCCTCAGGACAGGGCATGGCTGGCTGAGCCAAAGCACAGGCAGAATCACAGACACCATAAAACTGCTGCATCTCCTGAATGTGCAGCTGAATTTAAGTGAGTCTAGTAAATATGGGTATTCTGTGACTGTATTGTATTCTATAGTTATATCAAATACCCATTCATTGGCTCAGACATACGCTGAATGCCTAAGATGCTGGGTGCTAGGAATGCAAGAATGAACAAAGCAGTCTTGTCTCCAGAGTGTCTGCATTTAACAGAAGCAATAATCAGATTAAGCAGAGTTTGTTCAATTTGGCAAACTTTCATTAAATGACTGTCACTGTGCTAATTTCTTGAGAAAACTGAACTAAATGTGCAAGGTCCTGGCTCTAATGGAGTTTATCTAGAAAGGTGACACAACAAAGTACTGTTCTCAGAGTTTAGCATAAGAAATCGTTCCTGTCTGAAAGCAATCAGAGGAGACTGCTGCATCTGAGTCGGGCCTTCAACTTCATAAGACAAGCAAGCAGCATTATAAAACACAGGCATTCCAGGCAGGACAAGCTGGAAGAAGGGCCAGGAGTCCCATCTGACTGCACTGAGGAGTCCAATAAAGCTGATACACATTAAGTACAACTGAGAATGAAGGAGATAATTAGAAGAGGGAAAGCAAGAATTTATCCACTTCTATCTCCACTGCTTATACCCAAGTCAAGACCATCATGGTTCCCTTGCCTCCTGCCCAGGAAGGCGCCACCTCTTGCAATTAGAACTGAGCCAATGTGATGTAGTTCTGGTAACAGAGTACCAGCCAAAGTGCTCAGATCACTTCCAGGTCTGTTCTTAAACCCCCAAACCATTATCTATACTTGCTCTTCCCTTTCCTGATGACTGTAAAGGCCATGGATTAAAGATAGCAGAGTTAAAATATGGGTGGAGCCTGGTTGTTCAAGGTACCACTAGAGTTGCCCAAGAGAGAGGCCCAACTTAACGACACTGTTTTGTGAGCAAAGAAAAAAAAAAAAAACCTGTGGTGTTAAAACACTGATTTTTAAAATATTTCTTTCCAAGGTACAGCTCAGTCTCTCTCAATACCTTCCTAAGTAGTCTCTAACTCGCTGCCTGATTTGAACGCACACAACTACAAAAGCAATCCTCTTCAAACACAAACTGGATCACCATGTTCCTGTTTGTTAGACTTGCAGGGCTTCCTGTTGCACCAGCATAAAATGAAGTGCCCAACAAGACTGGCAAGGCCCTGCATCACCTGGCTTCTGCCCTCCTTTGCAACCTCATCTCAAACTACTCTCTCCCCTCATTTACCACACTCTATATGCACATGTTCCTCCTCTTGCTTATAACCTTCTTCCTCCTGTTTTTGCTCTCCACGTGCCCATTATAGTCCCATTTTTTAGGGCTCAGCTTACATGGGCAGCCTAAGAGAGAACGAGAGAGAAACCTTCCAACACCTTATTTTATGGGACGGTCTCCCCCTTGTTACTCTCTAGACCAGCCTCTTGTTTGCTTCAAAAGCAGCCCATCTGTACCTTCTAAAAATTTAACTCTGTTGTTATTAGAGTCAGGGGAGCCTAAAACACCTCTAAGTCCCCCAAAGCAAGAGGCAAGCCTACTGAATTTTGATGGAAGCACTGTATAAATAGTCCTGTTCCTAAACCTGGAAGGTATATCAAGATTAAGGACACCTGGATGGCTTCCTCACTCATGTCTTTTGATGTTAGCAATCCTCTGGCAGTGTATGAAATGGCTCATCTACACATTTTACTTTCAGGCTCACCAATGATGTGTATATTTATGGGTTTCATTAGTCTTCTCAATTTGCTCATTGATGTGGAGGAATTCAAGATAGATAAAACTGCCCAAGGCAACCCTCAGAAATAGCTCTCTTTCTCAAAACACTTTAAAAGGATTTATTTAAATCATAAGATGGCAACAGCAAGACTGAATATTTTTATCACTATCTACATTTCTGAAAAAGTTCACCCAGCACTTTTTAAAAAAACTTAAAATTTGAAATATAAATTCATAGGAAATCATAAAAACAGTACAAAGAAGTTCCCTTTACCTAGTTTGCCATAATGGTAATATCTTAAATAACTAGAGTACAATGTCTAAAACAGGAGAATAACATTGTTACAATCCAGAGAGTTTATCAAATTTCACCAGTTTTAGCTGTACTTACGTGAAGAGCTGACTCATTTGAAAAGACCCTATCACTGGGAAAGATTGAGGGCAGGAGGAGAAGGGGATGACAGAGGAGGAGATGGTTGAATGGCATTACCCACTCAATGGACATGGGTTTGGGTGAACTCCGGGAGTTGGTGATGGACAGGGAGGCCCGTCATGCTGTGGTTCATGGGGCCGAAAAGAGTCAGACACAACTGAGCGACTGAACTGAACTGTGTGATTTTATGGTTCTATACAATTTTATCACCAGAGGAGATTCTTGGCCTAGCACTTGTCTCTTATAGTTGCTATACTTTCGAAAGCTAATAAAAACAATCCACAGGTTCTGTATCTGAGGATTTAACCAACCAAATTAAAAATATTAAAAAAAATCCAGAAAGTTCCCAAAAGCAAAACTTAAATTTACCAGCAACTAGTTTCAAGCATTTATATTGCACTGGAATGGGTGAATTTAACGCAGATGACCATTATATCTACTACTGTGGGCAAGAATCCCTTAGAAGAAATGGATTAGCCATCATGGTCAACAAGAGTCCGAAATGCAGTACTTGGATGCAATCTCAAAAACAACAGAATGATCTCTGTTCGTTTCCAAGGTAAACCATTCATTATGACAGTAATCCAAGCCTATGCCCCAACCAGTAATGCTGAAGAAGCTGAAGTTGAACGGTTCTATGAAGACTTACAAGACCTTTTAGAACTAACACCCCAAAAAGATGTCCTTTTCATTATAGGGGACTGGAATGCCAAAGTAGGAAGTCAAGAAACACCTGGGGTTAACAGGCAAATTTGGCCTTGGAATACGGAATGAAGCAGGGCAAAGACTAATAGTGTTTTGCCAAGAGAACACACTGGTCATAGCAAACACCTTCTTCCAACAACACAAGAGAAGACTCTACACATGGACATCACGAGATGGTCAACACCAAAATCAGACTGATTATATTCTTTGCAGCCAAATATGGAGAAGCTCTATACAGTCAGCAAAAACAAGACTGGGAACTGACTGTGGCTCAGATCATGAACTCCTTATTGCCAAATTCAGACTGAAATTGAAGAAAGTAGGGAAAACCACTAGACCATTCAGGTATGACCTAAATCAATTCCTTATGATTATACACTGGAAGCAAGAAATAGATTTAAGGGCCTAGATCTGATAGATAGAGTGCCTGATGAACTATGGACTGAGGTTCATGACATTGTACAGGAGATAGGGATCAAGACCATTCCCATGGAAAAGAAATGCAAAAAAGGAAAGTGGCTGTCTGGGGAGGCCTTAAAAATAGCTGTGAAAAGAAGAGAAGCGAAAAGCAAAGGAGAAAAGCAAAGATACAGCATATGAATGCAGAGTTCCAAAGAATAGCAAGGAGAGATAAGAAAGCCTTCCTCAGCGATCAATGCAAAGAAATAGAGGAAAACAATAGAATGGGAAAGACTGGAGATCTCCTCAAGAAAATTAGAGATACCAAGGGAACATTTCATGAAAAGGTGGGCTTGATAAAGGACAGAAATGGTATGGACCTAACAGAAGCAGAAGATATTAAGAAGAGGTGGCAAGAATACACAGAAGAACTGTACAAAAAAGATCTTCACGACTCAGATAATCACGATGGTGTGATCACTCACCTAGAACCAGACATCCTGGAATCGGAAGTCAAGTGGGCCTTAGACAGCATCACTACTAACAAAGCTAGTGGAGGAGATGGAATTCCAGTAGAGCTATTTCAAATCCTGAAAGATGATGCTGTGAAAGTGCTGCACTCAATATGCCAGCAAATTTGGAAAACTCAGCAGTGGCCACAGGACTGGAAAAGGTCAGTTTTCATCCCAATCCCAAAGAAAGGCAATGCCAAAGAATGCTCAAACTACCGCACAATTGCACTCATCTCACATGCTAGTAAGGAATGCTCAAAATTCTCCAAGCCAGGCTTCAGCAATACGTGAACCATGAACTTCCAGATGTTCAAGCTGGTTTTAGAAAAGGCAGAGGAACCAGAGATCAAATTGCCAACATCTGCTGGATCATCGAAAAAGCAAGAGAGTTCCAGAAAAACATCTATTTCTGCTTTATTGACTATGCCAAAGCCTCTGACTGTGTAGATCACAATAAACTGTGGAAAATTCTGAAAGAGATGGGAATACCAGACCACCTGACCTGCCTCTTGAGAAACCTATATGCAGGTCAGGAAGCAACTGTTAGAACTGGACATGGAACAACAGACTGGTTCCAAATAGGAAAAGGAGTACGTCAAGACTGTATATTGTCACCCTGCTTATTTAACTTATATGCAGAGTACATCATGAGAAACGCTGGACTAGAAGAAGCACAAGCTGGAATCAAGATTGCCGGGAGAAATACCAATAACCTCAGATATGCAGATGACACCACCCTTATGGCAGAAAGTGAAGAGGAACTCAAAAGCCTCTTGATGAAAGTGAAAGAGGAGAGTGAAAAAGTTGGCTTAAAGCTCAACATTCAGAAAACTAAGATCATGGCATCCGGTCCCATCACTTCATGGGAAATAGATGGGGAAACAGTGGAAACAGTGGTAGACTTTATTTTTTGGGGCTCTAAGATCACTGCAGATGGTGATTGCAGTCATGAAATTAAATGACGCTTACTCCTTGGAAGGAAAGTTATGACCACCCTAGGTAACATTAAATAGCAGAGATATTACTTTGCCAACAAAGGTCCGTCTAGTCAAGGCTATGGTTTTTCCAGTGGTCATGTATGGATTTGAGAGTTGGACTGTGAAGAAAGCTGAGTGCCAAAGAATTGATGCTTTTGAACTGTGGTGTTGGAGAAGACTCTTGAGAGTCCCTTGGATTGCAAGGAGATCCAACCCATCCATTGTGAAGGAGATCAGTCCTGGGTGTTCACTGGAAGGACTGATGCTGAAGCTGAAACTCCAATATTTTGGCCACCTCATGCGAAGAGTTGACTCATTGGAAAAGACTTTGATGCTGGGAGGGACTGGGGGCAGGAGGAGAAGGGGGCGAAAGAGGATGAGATGGCTGGATGGCATCACCGACTCGATGGACATGAGTTTGCGTGAACTCTGGGAGTTGGTGATGGACAGGGAGGCCTGGCGTGCTGCGATTCATAGGGTCGCAAAGAGTCGGACATGACTGAGCAACTGAACTGAACTGAACTGAGGTTTTACAAGCAATCTCGAGATGAGTTAAAGTATATGACAGGATGTGTGAAAGTTATATACAAGTATTATGCTGTTTTATATGAGGGAGTTGAGGACCAGTAATCCCCGGGGGCCTGGAACCAATCCCCTGCAGATATCAAGGGTTGACCATACTCATAGTAAGATACATTTACTTTAATTTAACTACAATTTTACCATCTTCACCTTCAGTTTAACAGACAGAAAACAGGATTTATGTATTCATGAGAGCTGATTTTTCTTACATTTCTTGAGCAGGAGATTATTAGGCAAAGTACGATTCAATTTTCTTAGCATTTGTTGAAAATTTAGGTGCCAGGCACAGTGTCAGGAGAGTATGGGATAATAAAAACAAAGTAAGACACAGCTGTACCTCCAGGATTTAAAAGCCAGTAGGGACGTACTAAGTATAAATTTGGATGTAATTCCCCCAAACACCATAGTGCTTTCCAAAAGCGAATGTCAGCCTTTATTCAAACTGAGACGTGCGTGAGATTCCCAGTAGACAGCATCAATCCTCTTGGTCTGCACGTGCTACAAGGGCGAGCACTAGCGGTTACTGGTAGGGTGCCGACAATATGCAACTTGTTAAGATAATAATGTTCTCTGGCAAGAAACCATGATTTTTAAGAATTCACAAACCACAGACATTCACAGTAAAAGTGGCTTTGGAAAACAACATCATTTAATACCTTGATTATGAAATATATTCCCTTTGGTCCTGTCTCAGAACATATAAAGTTGGAGACATATTGTTTATCTGACCTCTGATATAGCTAGGGAAGCAGTCACACTAAGTACTGGCATGGTTTTGGATTGCTGCTGGAGAAGGTTTGTTGCTGTTTTTAACTACACTGGTTGTTCAGTAAGGAATTTAAAATTTTGAAAGAACAGTAATTAAACTCAAATTCAGGAATGAATTCCAAATTATAATATTAACCATTAGACACCATTAATTCACAAGAACATTCAAAGTAGAGTAATTTTTCTGAAAATGCAGACTGCAGCAGGGCATTGTGAGGAAAGCAGGAATCAGAAAGTGCAAAGGTCAGATCTTTCTGGACCTGGTATCACACTGCTACTAGTCATCAGAACATCTTTTAGTCACCAACACCTTTTTCCCAATTATCCTTCTCCCATCTACCTGCCCTCTGCTCCTACTCACTGCTTACGGAAGATCAAAGAGCAAAGAAGAATCAGAAAATGTTATGAAAATGTTATGCCTGCTCTCTCTTTTCTAAAATAGGGAAATTACTATACTTTCTATTGTTATCAGGTGACAGAATAACAGAGAAGCCTCTAAAAGAATGTCCAAATGAAAAACCAGAGAACAATATTTTGTAAATTTAAATTGTAGGTCTAAGTTTCAAACTTTAGCTGGTGAACATTATAGTCTTCTTTGGAATGTAGGCATAACTAAGCAGAGAATGCAATTAAAAACTTTTTTTGCTGTGGAACTAATACATCAAACTTTGTCAATAAAAAAATTATTACCACCCAAGATGAGAAAGTTGGAACAATTCCCAGCTCCTCCTGATTCTAGTCGTACAAGTAAAACTTCATTATTTCATTGCAAATAATGTGAACGCTACACATTTTAAAAATCCATATATAAAATATAAATATGAGAACATATTCCAAAGTGACTCATATACAATGTAGTTTTGCCATTTGTTAGCCTATATGTTATAACCCAAATAGCCACATAGAAAAGAACAACACAGGCTCACCTACTTAAGATCTCTAAGGACTCAAGACTGTATGTTGCCTCTCTGCTTTATATTCTATTTATATATTATACAAAAACTGCATTTTTCACAAAGAAATATTTATTATATGCAAATAAGTTCACTGTGCAGTAGACAGTCTTTTAGTCTTTGACACTGACAACACTTTAGAATATGAAACTTCCACTAGGGCTTCCCTGGTATCTCAGCGGTAAAGAATCCACCTGCTGATGCAGGAGACATGGGTTCAATCCCTGGTTGGGGAAAATACCGCATGCTGCAGGGCAACGAAGCCCATACGCCACCACTATTAAGCCTGTGATCTAGAGCCTGTGAACTGAAACTTTTGAGCCCGTGTGCTGCAACTACTGAAGCTCGTGAGCCCTAGAGCCTCTGCTCTGCAACAAGAGAAACCACTGCAATGAGAAGCCTGTGCACAGCAACTAGAGAGTAGCCCCTGCTCACTACAATAAGAGAAAGCCCATGCAGCAACAAAGACTCAGCACAGCCAAAAATAAATAACTTTTTAAAACTTTCATTAACAGGCAGTAAAGCCCATGTGTTGTCCTTTGTAGATAAAACTTATACACTGATATTATTATTCATCAATGTGTGCCTTGAATTTATGTTTTCAGTAGTAGTGATTATCTTGCATTAAGCTCTGACCAAGTTTCCCTTGAGAGCAACAGAATCTTCTGAAATTTAGCTGGTTGGGGTTTGATACGCAATTTATGGTAAGCCTAGTCACCCCTAATAGGCCTCACTAACGATGCTCTTAGGAAATGTTTCACTGACCACAGACAAAATGGAGCCAGTAATCTTTACTGACTACTCTCCCATAGCATGTTAACACATGATATATAACCCTCAAGCCCTTAACAGATATATTCCTGATCTGGACATTTCCTTCTGGTCAACAAATTAGATATAGGATTTACATAATCTGAACTATCAGCAATTCAAAACTACCAAAAGAATCACAGCAGGAGCAGTTAGAATGCTACATGATAAACAAATCTAAAACTCTTAATGACATATGTTCATCCAGAAGGGAGAAAACACAAACATGTGCAGACATGGATAATGTCATCATAAGTTAATTTAACCACATTTCTCATGATGTATTAAAACAGTACTATTTTTAAAAAAGTATTATTCTAGGAACCACCTAACTCATTTACAACACCCTCAATGGTACAATGCTTGGTAAGAATAAATACTAAAAGAGAAAGAAGAATTAATCCACAGAACTCACAAAGATGATTACCTGGTAGTCTGGTTTTGTAAAATAATCCAACGAGGAAATGTGCTCCAGAAAGATGCTGAATTCTGGAGGGAGATGTTTCAACATAAGCCTGTGGTCATACCTCTCCTTAATAGAGCCCACTTGTTCCTGGGAAATAAAGAGAAAAGGAACCAAAGTCAATTTCTCTTGGAAGCTACACATTAAGAGCCTCTCAGTAACAGTCTCAAGGGGATATAAAATCGAACAATATAATGTGACAATTAAAAATTAAAAGCCTGCTGACATTTCTTTTCTTGGCAACCATCAGTGTTTTTTCTGTTTTGTAGATATTCATTTGTGTCATATTTTAGATTCCACACTATAAGTGATATCATATGGTTATGTGTCTTTTTCTGACTTACTTCACTTAAAAGACCTAACTGACTTTAAAAAAGAAAAAAGAGAACTAGTGAAAATAAAGCTAAGAGAGCTCGAAATTTAATCAGAAATGACAGTTGTACTTAAATTAGCATTTTCATAGAAAAAGTTATAATATCAGCTCACAGAAAGAAAAATCTACATATTAGAATATAGTGAAAGGGTTGGAAAATGTTAATTCTTATACATAAGTATAATTTCAACAAAAAATGCCTACCCAGGAGAAATTTGTACTCCTTCCACTACCAAAACTGATGCTTCCATTTTCAAAATTACCTTGTCCTTTATTTTTCTCCAAGGGAGCTGACCAACCACAAATTCCACCAACATGTAGAACAAGGACCAAAGGTCATCATGTCTTCCCATTTCCTTCATAAGCAAAAGAGAATTCAGTCACATTACATTACTGCTCCTGTGAGTTCATTACATTGTCTAAGGCCTAACCATTGTGTTTTCATTTTCCCATAAAACTATCTGGCAGGTATATTTACATATCCATAGAGCTATAAAGCAATCTACATGGTAGAACAGATTTACTGAAAATTTTTTGATATAAAGAACACCCAAAAACCCAGAAATACTGGAAATAATGTATTTAAGAACCCATTAATTAATAAATGAGTTAATTAATTAGTAAAGGAAGGCGGTTGCCAAGGAATTCAGAGAAGGGGGGAAGGGGAGTCAGTGCTAAGTGGGTACAGAATTTCAATGTTGCAAAACGACAAAGTTGTAGAAATCTGGTGCAAAATAGTATGGATATACTTAACACTACTTAATTGTATGTATCAAAATGGTTAAGGCGGCAAATTGAATGTTATGTGTTCTTTACTACAATATAAAAAGAAGATGAAGCAGCAGCAAAGAAAATCTTTAGAACCAAAATGAAAAGAAAGCTGGAAACATGAAAAGCAACCTAAGACTGAAGCTTTGGTTTTGGCTGTTTGGAGGCATCTGTCACAGGTTTATCAACCAGGGTTGTATCAGTCATGAAGGGGACAGGTGTAAAAACATTAAGCCTACACAAGACAGGAGTTGCAACTGAGACACTGCCCCACCTCTCCCCCACCATATACCCAGGACCCTCAAGGGCTGTCTTTAATGCAATATTTGGTATGTATGTTATTACTACAATAATTTTATTCTTGGTAAAATTTGACCACTATCAAAGAGATAGTGTTTTTTTAAAACAAAAACAACAACAAAAAACAACATCCTGAGAATCTGTTACCATGGGCCTGCCCCTCACTCAGATTTGGGGTTTAAATTTATATTGTCTATGTGGTCTAGGAAACCAAGTCCAGAAATGGTGTTTTCTGGGTGATCCTATTCTGCAGTAATGACAGATGCAGATGAAAATCCTCTCAAGGTAAAAAAGCACCCTTAAATTTAGGCCTCTTTGAAATCTTACAGATAAAACCCCACCAGATCATTATTTGAAATAGCCCAGGTTCCTCTGTTCACAGGATTCTCCAGCAAAAATACTGGAGTGGGTTGCCATTTTCTTCTCCAGGGGATCTTCCTGACTCAGGGATCAAACCCACGTCTCCTGCATTGGTAGGCAAATTCTTTACCACTGAGCCACCAGGGAAGCCCTTAGGAAGCATTACAAATCTCAAAGAGAATAAATATAAAGAAATCCACACCAAGGCAGATTTGAACATTTCTACAGGACACCAAAGACAAAGAGAAGATACCAAAAGTAGTCAAGAAAAAAAAAAGATTATATGCAAATTTCCCTGGTGGCTCAGACGGTAAAAGCATCTACTTACAATGTAGAAGACCGGGGTTCTATCCCCGGGTGGGGAAGATCTCCTGGAGAAGGAAATGGCAACCCCCTCCAGTACTCTTGCCTGGAAAATTCCATGGATGGAGGAGCCTCATAGGCTACTGTCCATGGGGTCCCAAAGAGTTGGACACAACTGAGTGATTTCACTTTCACTTTTCACTTTCAACAAGAATTAAATGGACAAAGATCTCAGTAAGAACCACAGAACCAGAAGTAAAATAATTTCTTCAAAGTACTGTGATAAATGGGCTTCCCAGGTGGTGCAGTGGTAAAGAATCCTCCTGCTAAAGCCGGAGACATGGGTTTGATCCCTGTGTCAGGAAGATCCCCTGGAGTAGGAAATGACAACCCACTTCAGTAATCTTGCCTAGAAAATTCCATGTACAGAGGAGCCTAGTGGGCTACAATCCATGGGGTTGGAAAGAGTCGGCCATGATTGAGTGACGGAGCACACACACATTGCGATAAAACAAGTATTAACAAAGGATTAAAATGCAGGAAAACAATGAGATGAAGTAAATAGTATTCAAGTATTTTGAAAAGTCCTTGTATTGTTTGGAAATTATTCATGTTAAGTTTCAGATTCTCTAAATAAACCTGCTTTCACTTAAAAGAAAACAAAAAACAAACAAAAATGGTTAAGATTTAGGTACCCCCAAAATAGAAATGCAGTGCATTAAGTTTAGAAATGATCAAATCAAGGTCACAGAACATGGAAGAAAGAAGTATATTAGAGTTACCTGGGAATTATTTTTAAACTAGACAACAATCTCTCAAGGTTCCACTAGTTGTATTCCTCTGTCACCATATACACTGACAATCAGTATGGTGAAGCTGTGCTACTGTATAAAGCATTCTACTCCTCAGATGTGTTGGGACCAGAAAAGAAGGGTAAGAACCAGTGCAATATGTGATCAAATTTCCCTATCAACATTAATAAGCTGATAGATCACTCTATGCTGGAAAGGCTTTTAGAAGAAATCTCTACTCTTCAAATTAAAAAAAAAACACACATAATCTCTTTCTAGTAGTTATTTTGGAAATGCTTATATTATGATCCCTGAACACGTTTATGCTTATCTCAAAATGAATTTCATATTTCAAAGATTCCAATGTGAACATATAACAGAATTAATTAGAAAGCATAGTACTTCTAAAATTTTGCAAGAATCTATCTAGAGAATGAATACTTTCTTTTCAAGATAGAATAATTAACTAAATACCAAAAAATAAAACACACTGAATCAAATCAAATGAATTACAAATGCTTAGCAGAGTATTTCACACAGATAAAAAAATACTTTAACTATTTTCAATTTATAATTATATCCTAAGAAACCAAGGTAACTGAAGCACTGCATGTAAAACCACAGCATTCTAGTCCTATTACATTTAGCATCAGTCAAGTTTTAATTAAAGCAGTTTTGGCTGCACAAGAATAAGGCAACAAAAATCAAGAGATTTCTCTTCATCAAGGAATCACATGTTAAATCTCCCAACTCTGTCCAAACAAGTTCAAGGATTGAGAATCCATAAAGTACTCACCTTTCCTACTCACAACTAAAGTTCAGGGTGAGGAAAAAAAATATTAGAGCAAAACAAAAGGATAAAAGTAAGAAAAAAAGAGAGGTTTTTAAAATTTAACCCAAAAAGAGATGAACAACTCACTAAAGATGAAAGAAAAATTTAAGTTTCTATATTTTAGATATTCATAAAAACAAATGTTTGATGGAGAGAGGATATAACAGATTAGATGTATATTACAGATAAAATGATGACCTACATTTCATTATGTATTGATAATATGAATTCCCAAATAACTTCTTGAAATAGAACACAGATGTCTTATTTATGCAAAATTCTTTAATAAATGTATTAATACTTACTTATATCTAATTAAGGACACAAGATTCCCCATAGATGTATATATAATTAGCTATTATATTTTCTGCCAGATTCAATTTTCTCTGCAGCTGCACACATCTATTATATATCCACTATATACCTTACCATGCCTTAGTATTACTAACACTTCTGTACTCTAATGTAAAGAAGTCAGTCTGATGCAAGCATCAGCATGCGCATACAGCTATGACTCTAGTTCAGACACCTACCCTGTTCCGATGAGCATTGATTGATGCATAACGAACTGTCCCTCGAAAGCCTGCCACAGCTCGAGGCTACAAAACCAAGCAAAGAATAATAAATGAGCTTTAAATAGCATAAGATTCAGCACAGTTGAGCTCATGAAGAAGAAGGGCGAAACATGCATTATAGTCAAGAAAACATGACTTAAATTTCTAACTTTTTTTAATAAGTGAAATTATAAAAATTAGAGGAGAATATCTCTAAATCATACGTTTAAAATATAATAGCTATTAATGAGTCATATTTTAATTATCAATGAATCTCATTTTTTCTACCTACATTTTAAAATAAAGTAGGATTTATGATAAATAAACTCTATCCATGAGAAAAAATAAATGTTTTCATGTACCCAGAATCATGCCAAGCATCATAGTATATATGTTAATATTCAGACTCTGGTTACAAATAAGTACATTAAAAACATGAGGTCTAAGTAAACTAAGATACCAACCTCTTTGTCTTGGGTATATCACTCAAACTCAATTCAGAGATGGTGGCAACTTGAACCTCTCCCTGTATGTGTAATTCACATATTCATCAACTCAAGTTATTGTGCACTTATTATGTGCCAGGTACTGGGAATAAACTCTACATAATATGTGAATCCCAGTCCCAGAGAGCTCAACTTGGAATAAAGTCCAAATTCTACTTATTTGGCCTACAACACCTTCCAAGATTCTGGCACTTGCCTCATGCCAAAATGGATTTACTTGAGGTTTCCTCTTCAATCAAGTTTGTTTCTAGCTCAAGACTTTGTACTTGTTATTCTCTCTAGCTGGAACACCATCTCTCTACACGCCTCCAATGGCTGGCTCAAATTCAGCCCTCTGCTTGAATGTCACCTCCTCAGAGAAATATTGTTTAATCATTGTAATTTAAAATAATATCTGCCCTTGCAATGCCACTCTGTTCTTTTACTCTTTTTTTTTTTCCACAAAACATCTTTTGCTACCTAAAATTAATTTTATTCATATTTTTACTTATTTGGTTTTTCCCTGCTTCTTTCAATGGAATATAAACCCTGTGATGGCAAAGTCTTTTTTTTTGCCCACTTTACACACACAGAAACAAGTTCCAAAAAGTAAACTTGTTTGAGGACGCAGAATTAGTAGGTGATAAAACCAGGCATCAACCAAGGTCTTCTGACTTGAAATCATACACTCTATTTCATACTAAATCACTTCAGTCATGTCCGACTCTGTGCAACTCCATGGACTGTAGCCCACCAGGCTCCTCTGCCCATGAGATTCTCCAGGCAAGAATGCTGGAGTGGGCTGCCATTTCCTTCTCCATGTTTCTACTTGACTGCTTCACAAAGATCAAGTCAGTGCCTTTAAGATTCATGGATGGTGCTGTAGCTCAACAGGAAAATTAACATACTTTAAAATGATCATGGCCAATAATTTTCATTAGTAGAATTTTTTGCTCTCTTTTTCAGTAATTTCAAATTATCCTCAATTAACAGGTACTAATGTGGTAGGCTGAAGAGATTACAATGAATGTTATTTTAAAAATCTTCAGTTACCAGAGTCATTTCAGTCATGTGCTATACACAGATAAACATTCTATGTGTTCTTCCTCCATTTGTTCATTTCTGCACACCTGTGTTTAATCTATTCATATTAATTATCTACTTATTTCTTCTTTCATCAAATTATCTTTTCTCCTTCAGTTATTCCTTTTTAGTTTCAAGATTTAACTATTTTTAAAATGTTCTTTGTATTTAATGACAAGTCTCAGGAATCAAACATTTCTGCAATCTATTTAAGCTTCCTTTTTTTCCTTAGCTGCCATTCACTGACAATCACAGTCAACAGATCTCAATATTTTCCTAAGACATCATGACTAACAGGAATATCTAATATTCTCAATTTGGCTGATGTAACTCCGAGGTTGGAGATTTCTCCTTCTAGAAGAAAACCATTTAAAAGTCCTTTGTTCTGGCTCTGACCTTACTTTTGCCATGGAAAGGTTGAGACAGAGGTAAAGAGAGATCAGCTGCCTAGGGAGATTTTGATGTGATCCCTCCAAGAAATAATACCAGGTCAAAGAAATTCAGCCATCTTAAATAATGCAGAAAAAACAATTCAACATAACTGGGGAAAGCAGCTATAAATGCAGGTAACTGTAATTGAAAGTAGATTATAATAAACACCATTAGCAAAGTACAATGGGCTATGAAAGTCTAGGAGTGGTAAGAATTAGTTCTACTTGGTGAGAAGAAAGGAGAAGTCCTGTGGAGGAAGGATGTCTTAAGAATAAGAAAACACGTAACTGAGCCTTGAAAAAGGTGATCTCCAGAAACTTCCTCAATTGATGGTAATTTGGCAATAGCTATTTCAGACGGTAAAGATCTGCCTGCAATGCAGGAGACCTGGGTTCAAGCCCGGATCAGGAAGATCCCCTGGAGAAGGAAATGGCAACCCACTCCAGTATTCTTGCCTGGAGAATTCCATGGACGGAGGAGCCTGGCAGGCTACCATCCATGAGATCTCAAAGAGTGGGACATGACTGAGTGACTTTCACTGTTAACCATTAAAGTTGCAAATGGATACGTTCTCTTTGACCCAGCAATTATACTTCTGGAGATTGGTCTTACAGATATACACTTTGCAGCTGCTCTATATTCTGACATGGAAAGATCTCCTGGATACACTGTAAAGTAAAAAAAAAAAAGGCAAGTGTACATCATGCTACCTTCTGAATCAAAAAGGAAAAAACAAGAGTACACATTTGTATTTATTGTACATACATAATGAACTTCAGAAAGAATATGTTAAGGAACTAAATGTTAAGAACAGAGGAGCCTGGCAGGCTATGGTACATAGGGTCGCAAAGAGTCAGACACAACTGAAGCAACTAAGTAGAAGCAGCATGCAAACATTATCTAAAATGCCCAGTTCCCAGCAACAACAAAAAATTACAAGACATGCAAAGAAACAGGAAAATGTGACCCATATATGTAAAAAAAAGTAGGCAACAAAAACCGCTTATGAGAATGACTAGATGCTGGATATAAAAAAGATTTCAAAGTAGGTATTATGTTATAGAACTAAAGGAAAGCTTGATTAAAGAAAGGAAAGTATAACGGCAATGCCATATCAAACAGGGAATATCACTAAAGAGAAATTTTAAAGTGGAACTAAATGTAAATTCTGGGTATGACAAATACAGTAACTGAAACAGAAGTAGTATATGATGTAGAAAGCAGCTCAGACTGCAAAAAAGACGCTTGATCCTAAAGGGGTAATGTGTGTTCTTCCAAGATACACACTAACTCTGTACATGTTTTTAAAAGCTGTAACACTCAATAATAAAATTAATGAATACCATCTGTAACGTAATCATAAACTCTCTATGATACTTCTTGGATGATATCCATTCTGATACACAATCGGCATTTCTTTAAAAAGAGTGATACTATAATAAGTTAATCCGCAGATATTTAATAATAGTATGAAAATTCTTACTGGTCTGACGTCACCACAGGAATTGGTAAACTGTCGAGCCAAGCCAAAATCAAGCATATAACATTTCCGACACGTACTAGGAAAGCGACCCATGGCAAAGTTTGACTAGAAAATAAAGGACGAAAACATACCTATTATTATTACACTTAGTCCTTATATCTTATCCTTCCTGTATTTTAATTCTTCTATTTAAACTCTATATAATACACATCCCACTTATACTGCTCTAGTCAATGTTTATTGGATATTAACACATAAATTTGCTGCAGGTTCTATTAATGCCTAAGATCAGGTGAACTTGAGCAAAAAAAATTTATGTGACTATTATAAAGTTACATAAAATACAACACTGATTTAATTGGAGTCAGTACTCCAATAAGTTTCTTGAAATTCTAGTCTAAGTCACTACTTAAACAAACACCCAGCCCTTACTTTTTAAAATGGGAAGAACTAGGAAGTGAACGAAATAGAATATATAGTCGAGAAATTGAAATGAATTTCCTATAAGCATCATGAAGCTGAATTTCACGAAGTGCAAAAATAAAAATACAATTCAAGGAAACATAACAGACTTAAGGACAATATATTTTCCATTCTTCCCTTAACAAAGATAAATGTAACATTAAATGACCACAAGTTTGCAAAAATGGGTATATTAAGTAAAGGAATTTATAAAAGCAAAAGTCTAATTGTTATAGAATTGTTAGCTTTTATTTTAAAATACTGTTCTAGTTAGGGAGCTTTCTAATCAAATTGGAAACTCTTCAATTACCATGGTTCTCAAATAATGACATTTAACTTGACATGGAAATAAAAGCAGGAAAAATCTACATTACATTAAGTCTGACTCAACTGTGTTAATTTTAGCTGTCATTTTCATGTAAACTGTTTAATTTTTGAAATCATGTAGCAACAGATGGGTAAAATTTTCAAATGCAACAAGCAACACAATAAATTTATAGTAAATACAGCATATCAGAAATGGGTCATTTGCCCTGTGAATAATACAAAAACCAAGAAGGAGAAAATAAAAGCATATTTAACATTTACAGAAATCGCAATTTCTAGGAAAACAGAATAGAAAAAAATACTATATTGGCAGTGTAGCACTCAGAAGAAAAAGCAAGCTCTTTTATAATTGATGGTTTCTTTCAAGTATAATTTGTCACTTGAGAAATAGTTCAAAGAACACAATGCCAACATCTAAAAGCAACATGCATCTGTATTTTTAACCAATATCAGAAAAAAGAAATCCAAAGAATGACTATCAATTTAGGTGTAAGGCTAAGTATCAGTTGTTAACACATAAGTCAAACATTAGTCATTTTTAATTTGGCTGCTGAGCAACACTTTCATTGTTTGAGAAAAGCTCTTGATTATAAGTTATAGTATATAATTATAATTTTTTAAAAATTAAAAGGCAAGTTACAATACACTTCTAGTTTACATCTCTGCCACGGAAATTGAAATATTATCTTGTATTTAACATAGAAACCTACATTTGTAATTTACTGTGTCCCATCATAAGACTGGGCTTCCCAGGTGGTGCAGTGGTAAAGAACCTGCCTGCCAATGCAGGAGACACAAGAGATGTGTGTTTGATCCCTGGGCTGGGAAGATCCTCTGGAATAGGAAATGGCAACCTGCTCCAATATTCTTTCCTGGAAAATTCCATGGACAGAGGAGCCTGGTAGGCTACAATCCATAGAGTTGCAAAGAGTCTGACACCACTGAGTGACTGAGCACACACACACATCATAAGACCAAGAGTACCAAGCAAACTCATTCTGAGCTCTGGCAGGAAAAGGCCCCCTACCGGTTTGATGTCTCGGTGCAAGAATCCCACAGAATGGATGCTCTCAATAGACTCCAGAATCTGTCTACCCAAGCGAAGAGTAGTGCTAATGGTGAATGTGCCCCGGGACTGGCTCCGGCGTAGATCTGCCAGATTCCGGCCCTGTGGAAACCAAATAAACGCTTTCAAGTATGCTACTGAAAGCATGAGAGAAGAGCAGAGAATTATTTGTTTACCATTAAAAGATGTTTTGACTGAAATAGCAAGGATTTTATCTGAATCATGATCCTCTCACTCAGGAGAAGAATTCTCTTAAGATAATGTATGAACATTTCAGACAAATTTAAGAATAACCAAAGTTTTTTTAAAGTTGTTTCCTTTTTTTAAACTTTTTTTTTAAATGAAGGACTCTTTAAAATCTATAGTACTTCACAACTTGCAAGTTTCACACACATGATTTCATATAATGCCATAAAAACACTTTTCAAAAATCTCCTATCCCTATATTGCCCCATCTCCTGCTTCCCTCTCCCCACTGTGAACCTGCTTCTTTTCTGTTTTACTCACTAGTTTGTTATAATTTTTAGATTTCACATAAAAGTTATATCTTATAGTATTTGTCTTTATCTTTTCTATGTCTATAACATGTTATGTTCCTGAGTCGTCATGTTTCCCTTTGTCACTGATGTCATAACAAAATGTAGTCTTGATTACATAAAAAAGATACACATACACAGGGCAGTAATTCCTCATTATTGCCTAACATATATTCCTATACAAACTATTTAACTTTTCTATATCACAGCTTCCTTATAAAATGGGGCCAATAATACTTACCTTATACTGTTTTATAAGGCTTAAACAAGATCCATGTAGTGTCTGGCACACAGTAGGTACTCAATAGGTGCTAATTACTATTATAAATAAAAAGGTATGAAACAATCACAGCAGTAGATAAAAGCAAGGAATTTATCTAGTCTGTGCCAGATGTATTACATTCATGACTGTACTTAGTCCTTAGCACCCTAAACAGAAGTTGTTACACCAATTTTTCAGATGAGGACTAAGGCTCAGAGAGTTTAAATAATGTTAACCTGTTAAGATAAAGTTGTTCTTCAAATCTAAGTCTGTTTAACTGGAAAGTGTTCTTTTTCCATTTTACAGTACTGATCTACCCAGAAGACTCCTTATTGAGTAGGTAACAAATCAGCATTCTGAGTGAGAGCAGGCTATGATGCTGCAGTTCCACCTGTAGCATTTATATGAAGAATTTATATTCATAGTAATATGGAATTAATATTATTAAATAAAAAAGGAAACTCATTTCTCCTTAAATAATGCTATAAATTTAACATGATCCAATAACTATGCAAGAGGATTTTATTATTAAAAATTTTACACATACTCAAAAAGAAAGAAAGTAATATAATGAACCCTCATATACCTATCCATCACTCAGAATTAATAATTATCAATTAATGGCCAATCTTTTTTCATCTGTTATCCACCCCTCCTCTCCCCATATGTAACATACAATGTCTCCTTTCCTACACACATATACTGGATAATTCTCATGTAAATTTTAACCATAATTTCATCTATATATATTAGGCAAAGAAATGAAAATATATAATAAAATCAAAGAAATTATATGCCAGAAGTTCTATCACAAAAAATTTGAAACTGGAAATATCAATATGAGCCATATTTTTTCTTTTAAAAAAATTTATATACCCTGAACCTATCCACTTGAAAAGAATTTAGAACAATGACCAACCCAATTGGAGGGACCCATAGCATCTAGATTCTGGTCTCTAAACACCATTTCTCATTAGGAGGAATCAGAAAGTAAACTGTGTAAAGTCGCTCAGTTACGTCCGACTCTGTGCGACCCCATGGACTGTAGCCTGCCAGCTCCCTGTCCGCGAAATTTTCCAGGCAATGATAGTGGAGTGGGTTGCCGTTTCCTCCTCCAGGGTCAGAAAGTAAGGATGCTATCAAAGCTCCCTGCTGCTGCTGCTGCTGCTGCTGCTAAGTCGCTTCAGTCGTGTCCGACTCTGTGCGACCCCATAGACGTCAGCTCACCAGGCTCCCCCATCCCTGGGATTCTCCAGGCAAGAACACTGGAGTGGGGTGCCATTTCTTTCTCCAATGCATGAAAATGAAAAGTGAAAGTGAAGTCGCTCAGTCGTGTCCGACCCTCAGCGACCCCATGGACTGCAGCCTTCCAGGCTCCTCCATCCATGGGATTTTCCAGGCAAGAGTACTGGAGTGGGGTGCCATTGCCTTCTCCGTCAAAGCTCCCTACTGGGAGCCAATTCATTTTTCTGAAAACTTGAAATTAAAGAATCAAACATTAGTCCTGCCTTTCTGTGTGAAATGTACCTAAGGATAACCTAATAATTGATGGAATGCTTTTAAAAGAATTCCAGTAATAAACAAAGAGGAATTGTAAAATTATAACTGTACATTTGCAACCCACTGAAGTAAAGAATTTTGGCAGTGATTACTAACAGGTTGATAAAACCTAAGATAAAAATCAGTGGCTCAGACAGTAAAGAATCTGCCTGTGATGTGGGAGACCTGGGTTCGATCCCTGGGTTGGAACAATCCCCTGGAGGAGGGCATGACAACCCACTCCAGCATGGCAACCCACTCCAGAATTCTTGCCTGGAGAATCCCTATGGACTGAGGAGCCTGGGGGGCGATAGTCCATGGGGTCACAAAGAGTTGGACATGACTGAGTGACTCAGCACACACAAGAGAAAAATTATGGGAACTTTAAAATGGATGGAGCCTCAGAACCTCACTGATTCAATCTTAACACAACTAAAAGAGACAAGCAGACACTGTCTGCTGATATAATATAAATAGGAAGCACACAACCCATCTCTGAAGTATTCTAGCAAAATAAAACTGGAATCTGATCTAATCACAAATTTATAGAAAACATAGGGGACAGAAAAATATGTTAAGTATTACCACATGGAGACAATTAGCAAAATCCAGAGCATGGAAACTTCTGCATGACAAATAATTTTTTTAATCAATGACAATACAAACAACAACAACAAAAAACTTAAGAAAAAAAATGAGAGGGAACTTTTAAAAAGAGGCTTAAGAGGGACTTTCCTGGTAGTCCAGTGGCTAAGACTCCAAGCTCCCAATGCAGGGGGCACAGGTTCAATCCCTAGTATCCCTGGTTAGGGAACTAGATTCCATGTGCCACAACTAAGATCCTGCATAAAAACTCCTCATGCCACTGCTGCTACTGCTAAGTCGCTTTAGTCGTGTCTAAGTCTGTGCGACCCCAGAGATGGCAGCCCACCAGGCTCCCCTGTCCCTGGGATTCTCCAGGCAAGAACACTGGAGTGGGTTGCCATTTCCTTCTCCAAATGCATGAAAGTGAAAAGTGAAAGTGAAGCTTCTCAGTCGTGTCTGACTCTTTGTGACCCCATGGACTGCAGCCCACCAGGCTCCTCCGTCCATGGGATTTTCCAGGCAAGAGTACTGGAGTGGGGTGCCATTGCCTTCTCCAACACAATGATGATCAAATCATCCACAACTAAGACCTGGCACAGCCAAATAAATAAATATTAAAAAAAAATAAAAATAGGGGCTTGCCTGGTGGTCTTGTGGTTAAGAATCCACCTGCAATTGCAGGGGACACAGGTTTGATCCCTTGTCTGGGAAAATTCCACATGGCGAAGGGCAACTAAGCCAGTGGACCACAACTACTGAGCCCACATGCTGCAAGTACTGACGCTCACACTCCTAGAGCCCGTGCTCGGCAACAAGAGAAGCTCCTGCAAGGAGGAGCCTGTGCGCAGCAAGGAAGAGTAGCCCTGGCTGGCTGTGATTAGAAAAAGCCTGCCTGCAGTAGCAAAGACCCAGCACGGCCAAAAATAAATAAATACATACATACATAAATCTTTTAAAATTTTTGTTTTAAAAAAATAAGAGGCTTAAGATATACATATCCACCAAATACAATGTGTGAACCTTGTCTGGAACCAGGTTCAAGTATAACAAATATGAAAATAAGTGAGAGACACAACCAAGAAAATGTGAAGACTGACTTGAAAAGATATTATTGTGTATTATGGTTACTAGTGGAGAAAAAAGAATCCTTGACTATATATTGATATATTTATGATAAAATATGACTTCAATTTGCTTTGAAATCATCTGAGGAAGGAGAAGAAAGGCAGAATACAACTCTAGTTTCATTTATATTTAATTTTTTCCACAATAATAAAAAGCTTAAAAATATATGGCAGCCCTGATGTTAGGCAATCTAGATCTATATCTATTCTGGTTACAGGATTCAAAACATTTTTTGCCCTTTCCTAGGTGATATGCTTATCACAAAATACCATCCTTTGGCTATACTAAGGATGATCACATAAAGCCTCAATGGTGACAGGATAGCAAATGAGACCTGACCAACGGTCTTCCTAGGAGATATGAGAAAATAAATGTGTATGACTGCTTGAACCCTATTAGATTTCAGACCCATTTTCATGGTAAATAGCTAGAATTTCTACAGGAGAAATGGGATTATTCCTTAAAAATTTAAAGGCATATATTATATAACTGAATCACCAGGAGGCAAAAGACTAAAGTTAGCTTAAGAACAAGGAGGGTTTTTAGAAGAAATTAGAAATGTTGGTGAGAAACTGGGTCTGAGCATATAAATTTTATCAAAATATATGGGGAAACCCTGGCAGTCAACTTTAATATGTCAAACAAGAGAAAGAACCCTCAAACAGTTATACCAGCTTTAGTCTTATCTCACATCAAGTCAAACATATAGAGGTTAATGGTGGGTTAATTTTTTTATGATGGGAAAAAAAAAACAAAACAGCATGCAAGTCAAAACAAAGCATTCTTAGATGAGTCCACAGGAGCTTGCCAAAGGTCACAGGGCCATCACTGCCTCATATACACCATCCTTAGTTTTCCATACTTGCAGCTTTCTCATTTCCAGAAGTGAGATTAAGGTGAGTGTAAATAAAATAAAAAAGACTGTATGCTAGGACTGAGAGAGACTCTGCAGACTTAAAAAGCATCTCCACATCGTCCAGTCAGTAGTAGCCTATACACAAAAATAAAGAGTTTTCTCTTATTGTGCCAAGAATATTGGCCCAAGGTGTCCATCAAGTAAGTCCTAACACCCATCAAGTTAGTCAGTCCCAGGAAAACCTCAAGCCTCCTTGAGCTAAAGTCTCTTCATTTGCAAAATAGGGGTAAAACCTGCCCTATCCTCTTCAAAGGAAATGATAAGGATCAAGTAAGATGCATAATAAATCCAGAAGAAAAAAACTATAAAATAGCATACAAAAGTTATATTATTATTACAGGCCAAAATGAGAGACAGCAGGGTCCATATTAACGACCTAAAAAGATACAGGGATTCTGCTTCAGGTAAAAAAACTATGCTGGCTCAAGAGTAGTGAATCACATGACTCAGAGACATCAAGACAATAGTCTGCAGGAAATTAATGTCTATAGATCTAAATCAAATGCTGAAGGATAGCTGAGGGAAACAAGAGAAGCCCTAACAAGAAGAGGAAGAATTTAGGCGAGGATCTATGTCTCTGAAATCACTACTAAGTAGTTAAGTTGAAAAAATAAACAAACAAAAGAACCAAATGCCTAAAACAAACTTTGTTAAAGATGAAGGGAAACCCTGAGAACTCTTAAGTTCTCTTAAGTTAGGCAGCAAAATGAACCATGGCTTTTACACTTTGATGGTGAGTACAGGTTCAGAGCTGTGTGTGTGTGCGTGTGTGTATGCGTGTGCACGTGTGTGTGTTCATTCAGGGGCAGGGGCAGAGGCAGTGTCAGTGTCAGAGAGAAAGGGCTGATTTCCTTCTTTTTGCTGCAGTCATTACTTTAATGCTCCCTTTCTGAATTTCTGTCATCTGCTACCCAACCCAACTCCACTCTCCATCTCAGGACAGGAAAACAGAGCTATGTTAATAGTAAAGAGAAAAAACAGCATTTCTCTCCATCTCATTTTAAAATTTTCAAACAGTCAAGGTTGATATTTGTGAAAATGGGAACCTAGAGTCCTTAACATAATAAATGGTGGAGAAGGAAGGGACGGGAACAGGACAAAACTCATTATATCTGGTAATCCATGTGGGGATCAAAAATTTGGCAATGATGACAATCAACAAAGATGTGCATCAGAGAAAACAGTTGATAAAGACAACCCTTCCATCTTTGCAAAAATCTGTTATCACCAGGTCTGTTTAAATATATACCATCCGTATAGTATAAAAGATTCTGCAATGATACCAAGAATGATACCAAGAATGATATCAATGATATCAATTCTGCAATTGATACTGGTCAATTTTAAGATACATTTTCAAAGTAACCTACCTGCAACTGCATGACCACGTAGTTGAATCGATCATTCCTCCCACAACCAATAAATCTACAAACATGGTCTTTCCCTGGATAAAAAGAAAGAAAAAAAGATACAAGACAGTAGAAAGGTTATACTATAGTTTCTCTTCGTTTTTCTGTATAGTATTTTAATGATTGAATATAAAAACCTGTCTTAAGAATCTTAACGATAGGAAACTAGTATTATTCAACATTTCTACCCACCTCTCTCCATATCCTACACTGCTCTTTATATAGTAAAGTAAGTGTTTACTAAATGAATAAACAAATGAGGGGACTAATGAATGATAATCTATTTAGGAAGGAAACAATTAAGAGGTCATTTCAAATCAACTTGCTCAGACATGATACATATAAAAGAAAGAAGAGCTATAAACAAGAACTATGTTAGGAATATATAATCTGGATTTTAGATATGGCCTGCCATTCACCATTATAGACTCAGTGAATCACTTCATCTTTCTGGGCCCCATTGATATGGATTTGCTCAGCGGTTTTCAACCTGAGTTTCACATGTGAAAGAAATCCAAGGAGGTGCTAGTGGCTGGGGTCCAGAGCAAAGTAGAGGTGGAGCAGAGAGAGACTAGGCTTTTGCATCTGATTCAGAACAGCAAACAAGGGTCCTAAAAGAGGATCAGGTCTGGTGGCTTCCAGGACCAGAAGAGGGAATCTGGCTGGAGAACAGTGAACGAAAGGAGGGATGGGATAACAGAATGAGATAATACTGGAGAAATAGGCAGGCACCAGATCCCGGAGGATCCTGGACTCCATAATAAGGAATGTGAACCACATATATAGGTCAGTGTTTTCTAACCCTAGCTGCTTATTAGAATTATCTGGGGAACTTTTTGAAAAATCCTAAACTTTTTTTACTGAATCAGAATCTATGGGGGAAAGATACAAGATATGAGCTTTCAAAAGTTTTCTGACCCAAAAGCAGACAGGCCATGGATGTTTTTGAAACATCCACATATTTGAAAACTACTGCTGAGTAGTGTGAGAAGCATCTAAAAGATTTTAACATAAAGAAAAACACTTAAAACATTCCATTTTAGAACATCGCCATGGTAGCAATGAGGAAGACAGACTATAGACAGGTCAATTATGGAGGCAGAATGGTCATTCTAGGGACAGTTACAACATCCCAAGAGAGAACAGGACTTGAACCTCTTTTTAATCTAATGTATTACAGTAGATACAGAAAAAAGAAACAGGATAAATCAGAGAGATGCTAAAGATGTAGTTACTGACTAGAAATGGGCACAATTAAATAAAAAGTTGTACCGAAACAAAAGAATATAGTAAGTTGTATAGATTTTAAGGGATATCAGAATGTTGAGTTTGAGGACAACCAGGTGAATTCAGCAGACAATTGTAATTTCAAGCCTGAGACAAAAAACTGAGCTCCAGAAATTTACTGGGGAATGATTGGTTCATAGAAGGCAGATGGAACTACAAACATAAATGGAAGATTTCCAAGTTGAAAGAATAAAGAATAAGAAGACAAGAAACTTAAGAACAGAATTCTAGAAAATGAACCATCTAAAAAGCATGAATAGAAATAAAAGAGCCCATGAAGGAAACAGAGTAATAGCCTGAAAGGCAGGAGAAAACGATGAGAGATAAAGGTGATAGAATTCAGAGGCAGAAGTGGCCAGGGGCTGAGAAGTGCTCAGTAATATAAACAATTAGGAAGTTACTGGTGAGTGGAAGGGGCAGAAGCCAGTTCATAATGGGTTAAAGAATAAATGGAACATGAGACAATGAGGGCAATCTTTGAAGAAGCTTCCCAAAAAGTGAGGAAGTCACAGACCAAGAGCCACAAGGACAGACTTTAATAGACAGATGAGGAATATATCCCAACATTCAAAAAGAATTAGTCCACTAATTTAAAATATAAACACAATCCAGGTTTAATTTAGTTAATGAGTCCACACTTCTCTTTTGCATCTGGGTTATCACATTGTTCTCTCATTCTCTGTGCTTCTGTTGAAAGGGGTCATAACTAGCAAGAAAAAGTACAATGGGAACAATAATTCACAATGTGTACGATGTATGTATATCACTTTACATACATTTTACATACGTTTGCAAAATAAGTCATCTAATAAACTGTAGTAAGAGTGAAAGGATAAAATGACTGTCAACTGGCAACTTACTCTTTTCCAGCTTCAAAGAAACAATCATTTTAAAGTATTTTCTTACTATCCATTCCTCAAAACTCCAACTTCTTATTAAGATAACAATTAAATGCAGTATCTCTATTACAAAGGCATTTAAGTCATCTAATAACAAAAGGTCATACTAAATTTAACTCCTCTTGGAATGCTCTTTCTAAAATATCTTTATAAGTAATATAAAATACTATTTATCTCTTGATATTAAAACCACCCTACTTTTAAAAAGATAAAAATCAAATAAACTAGACCTTTATTGGGTAACCAAAATACAAAGTCAGTAGCAAATTTTCTAGGATTCCCCAGTACATCTTCACTGCATTAGGTAAGAGCTTAATGAATTCTTATCTCATACTTTATAACATAGTGTACCCACTGCTCTTATATTTTAGATATATACAATTAATGAAACTACTTATTAAAGTTAGTTTATTAGATATGTACCAATTTTTGGAAGCATGGAGAAACTAGAATTTAATTGAAACAGTAACTCTTCACCACCGCTTATAGCAGTTCTTAAAATAACTTTATAATAACTAGAACAAACTGAAGTATCATTTCATGAATACAGGGGTCCTATCTATGTTGTTCTGTTACTACCCCACAGTACCTGGCAAAGATATTTGTGAATGAACAAACTAATGGAAATAATAACTATAATAAAAATAATATTAATAATAATAAAGCATGCACAATATGAAGCATACTGTGCTAGGCATTATTTTAAGTGTTTTGTATGTACTTAATCCTCACAAAATCACTACAGATGGTGACTGCAGCCATGAAATTAAAAGACACTTACTCCTTGGAAGGAAAGTTATGACCATCCTAGATAGCATATTGAAAAGCAGAGACATTACTTTGCCAACAAAGGTCCGTCTATGGTTTTTCCTGTGGTCATGTATGCATGTGAGAGTTGGACTGTGAAGAAAGCTGAGCGCTGAAGAATTGATGCTTTTGAACTGTTGGAGAAGACTCTTGAGAGTCCCTTGGACTGCAAGGAGATCCAACCAGTCCATTCTGAAGGAGATCAGCCCTGGGATTTCATTGGAAGGAATGATGCTGAAGCTGAAACTCCAGGACTTTGGCCACCTCATGCGAAGAGTTGACTCATTGGAAAAGACTCTGATGCTGGGAGGGATTGGGGGCAGGAGGAGAAGGGGATGACAGAGGATGAGATGGCTGGATGGCATCACTAACTCGATGGATGAGCCTGAGCGAACTCCGGGAGTTGGTGATGGACAGGGAGGCCTGGTGTGCTGCGATTCATGGGGTTGCAAAGAGTCGGACACAACTGAGCGACTGCACTGAACTGAACTGAATCCTCACAACTTAAATGGCATAAGTATTATTATTGTCTCTATTTTTCCAATTTGAAAATGGAGGCTTGGTGAGGTTAACTACTGTGTCTAAGACCCCACAGCGATGGAGCAGTTTGATCCCCGAGTTTTTGTTCTTACCCATTATGCCAGGAATAAATGAAACAGATTTTAAAGTCAAGTAACACCTTGTAAATAAATATTAAAACTAAGCAGTAAATAAAGACTGTGACAAAATTATGGGCTTCCCTCACAGCTCAGTCAGTAAAGAATCTGCCTGCAATGCAGGAGACCCAGGTTTGATTCCTGGGTTGGGAAGATCCCCTGGAGAAGGAAATAGCAACCCACTCCAGTATTTTGGCCTGGAAAATCCCATGGACAAAGTAGCCTGGCGGACTACAGTCTATGGGGTCGCACGAGTCAGATCGACCTAGCAACTAAACCACCACCATGATAAAATACAGACAAGGAGATCCACTATGTGCCAAGTACTAAGGCAAGCACTAGGAATACAAGATAAAGTAAATAAGATCCGTGCCCTCAAGGAATTCACAGCCTGGATATATAAACAAAAAATTACAGTATGTATTAGTATGATGAGCTCTGCATTACAGACAAATTACTGTGGATACACAGAAGATGTGAAAATTTTATGAGGCTTTTCTAGAGCTAAATCATTAGATTTTAAATAATTAACAGAGTTAACAGACTAGAGGGCTAGATAAGAGGCTGAGGTAGGGGGCATGCTGAGATAAGAAAAGTACACTAAAGTCTTGTATGCCACATAAAGGAATTTAGATCTGACACATAATGGGTGCCAGTTGGGGGTGGGGAGAGGTAGTTCAAAGATTTTCAAGCATGAGAGCAACATAATTTGGCCTGTGTTTTGGAAAAGTAATGCTATTCACCATTAGATGCTGGTTTATGGAAGAGCTGAAGGCAGAGAGATATTAGGAGGTTAATACATCAGATGAGGTAAAAGATAAGGAAGGTTCAAATTAAAGCACTGAGTGTGAGAATTTAAAGAGGAAAGATTTCATATTAAGCTTTAAGAGACAGAATAGAGAATGCAAACTAGTACAGCCACTATGGAGAAGAGTGTGGAGATTCCTTAAAAAACTGGAAATAGAACTGCCTTATGACCCAGAAATCCCACTGCTGGGCATACACACTGAGGAAACCAGAAGGGAAAGAGACACGTGTACCCCAATGTTCATTGCAGCACTGTTTATAATAGCCAGGACATGGAAGCAACCTAGATGTCCATCAGCAGATGAATGGATAAGAAAGCTATGGTGCATATACACAATGGAGTGTTACTCAGCCATTAAAAAGAATACATTTGAATCAGTTCTAATGAGGTGGATGAAACTGGAGCCTATTATACAGAGTGAAGTAAGCCAGAAAGAAAAACACCAATGCAGTATACTAACGCATATATATGGAATTTAGAAAGATGGTAACGATAACCCTGTATGCGAGACAGCAAAAGAGACACAGATGTATAGAACAGTCTGGACTCTGTGGGAGAGGGAGAAGGGGGGATGATTTGGGAGAATGGCATTGAACATGTATAATATCCTATAAGAAATGAATCACCAGTCCAGGTTCGATGCAGGATATAGGATGCTTGGGGCTGGTGCACTGGGGTGACCCAGAGGGATGGTACGGGGAGGGAGGTGGGAAGGGGGTTCAGGATGGGGAGGACATGTACACCCGTGGAGGATTCATGTTGATGTATGGCAAAACCAATACAGTATTGTAAAGTAATTAGCCTCCAATTAAAATAAATAAATTTAAATTAAAAAAAAAAGAGAGACAGAATAGACATATTATGCAAGAGAAGAAAGAGAATGAAGCCTTTTAAGTTAAGTGGACAAAGTAAACTGCATTAATATAAACCAAGACAAAAGTATGAGAGAGGATAATGATTTCTGGTTGGGGATTTTGCACTGATTTATCTATAGAACATGGAAGCTGTGTTAGAAATTTAGGGGTAGAGTTTAACAGAGGTCAACCATGTAAGGCCTCCCAGTGGCTCAGTGGTAAAGAATCTGCCTGCCAATACAAGCAGACACAGGTTTGATCTCTGGGTTGGGAAGGTTCCCTGGAGAAAGAAATAGCTACCCACTCCAGTATTCTTGCCTGGAGAATCCCATGGACACAGGCACCAGGTGGACTACAGTCCACAGGGCTACACAGAGTCAGACACAACTGAGCACAGACACACAACTATGCAAATAGACCTATGTATTGTCAATGAGGTAGGAGTTGACTGCCCAGAGAAGACAGATAGTTTGAGAGAAGGACACCAGCTAGGACACCAGCACGTCAGGGAAAGAAGAAGGAACTAGTGAAGGAGATTGAGAAGGAAATCTATTCAGATTTTCGAGAGTCAGTTTCAACAGTGCAGGTTTTTCTAGGAATTTGTTCATTTCATGTAAATTATTTAATTTGTTGTCATGTAATTCATAGTATTCCCTTATTATAATTCTTTTAAAATTCCTGTAAGGTCTGTAGAAATGTCCCCTCTTCCACTCCTGATTTTAGTAATTTCCGTGTTTTTGCTCCCCCCTCCTCCTTTGTCTGTCTAGTAAAGGCTTGTCAATTTGTTCATTTTTTAAATAAAAGAACCAATTTCTGACTTTGTAGAATTTTCCCCATTGTTTTTCTAGTCTCTCTTTTATTAATTTCCACTGTAATCTTAATCTTATTTCCTTCCTTCTGCTTGCTTTAGGTTTAATTTGCTCTTCTTTTTCTAGTGTCATAAGGTAGAAGGTTAGGCTATTTACTGAAAATCTTTCTGGTTTCATGATATAAGTGTTCACTGCTATAAATTTCTTTCTAAGTACTGTTCAAGATGTACCCCATAACTTTAGGTATCTCGTGATGATGAAGTTTTAACTAAGCAATCGGTAGAACCAGTTTTGAATCTTAGAAGGTAGGGTCATTAATGCCATATATTATGCAGGACAATCTATTATTTTTCTCTGAAGGAGACACAATACTGCTGGAAAGAAAAAAGCATTAGCTTCAAGTTAAATTTCAACTCTGCCACTTAATAATTATGGAACTTTGATCAAATCTTGGTTTCCTCAACAGAGCTACTGAAAAAAGTTAAATGAGATAATATATTTATAAAGCATTTTCTTGATTAACTATTCAGTGTTCATTCCTCCCTGCTAACAGTACCCAAATTTCCCTTTGGAAATGATCTTCCTCTGTCTCAATGGATTTGATTTACTCAGGCAAGGTGGGACATTAATTGCTCTAAGCCAAACAGAATAATCTAGAAATTGAGATCAAGCTCAGCTGGTAAAGAATCCACCTGCAATGTGGGAGACCTGGGTTTGATCCCTGGGTTGGGAAGATCCCCTGGAGAAGGAAATGGCTCCCATTCCAGTATTCTAGCCTGGAGAATTCCATGCACTGTGTAGTCCATGGGGTCACAGTCGGACATGACTGAGCAACCTGCACTTTCATTTCACTTGATGATGGAAAGAAAACTAGATATTCAAGACTGGAGACAATCAATGCATGATATTACTCTAATAAGTATAATTATTTCTGGGATGTTATAATCAGAGCAAAACTCAATACCTTCATATAATTACAAGAGATATTATATTTGAATATAGGCCCCTTCCAGTTGCTATGGGCAATCGTCTCTCAACTGTGAAAGAAACCAACATGAGGATAAAGTTCACAATATGGAAGAGATAACTGCAGGGAAAAAGAGTGTCAGATGGACAGTCATATGCAAAGGAATGAAAAGCAGACTCAATCTTATACCATATACAAAAATCAACTATCAAAAATCAACAATCCATCAAAATGGATTAAATACTTGACCGTAAGACTTGAAACCACAAAACTCATAGAACAGATCACAAGGGGTAAGTTGCTTGACATCAGCCTTGGAGATGACTTTTTGGACTTGACAACAAAGGGCAAAGATGGCAAATGCAAAAATAAACAAGTGAGATTACATTAAATCAAAATGTTTCTGCACAGCAAAGGAAACCACTATAATATAACTACATCATATATCACCTCTGAATCTTTCAGCTTGGCATGGAAGAAAACTGCATGTGCTCAAGACTGCTTGAGTTAAATATTAGCTTTTTCACCTGCCAGCTAGTTATTTAATCTCAACATGAAGAATAACAACCGCACTTATGTCAAAGAGCTATTGCACAAGTGGAATCAGCTAAATAAGGTATTTCTAATACTTAATATACTGACTGGTACAGAATAAATACACAATATATGCTCCCTATTACTATCACTAAAGCTTAGTAATTTTGACCACTAATTTTGGAAGGAAACATATATAAACTCAAATCTTGGCTCTACTGAGCAGGCTCACCTAGCATGTGCCTCTCTCTGATGCCATCTATTCTGCCGTATCTGACTGTACTTCAGTGGACCAGGCCAAACATGTCCCCTAATGTCACTGCCCACACACTAGTCATTAGATAATCTCCCTAAAATAACTTTTTATCATCTGCCTATTCAAGAAACCATAAACAATAATGCCTGAAGAGATTAGATTAAAATGGTGAGCCTGGATTTCAAGATTCATTCTACGTTACTTACCAAACCTCATTTCCTTCAGTTTAACATAAATTATACACTCTGATGAAGTTGTTTCTTTTTTTATTCTCCCTCACAAATGTTCTACCTTATTTTTTGTTCACATTATTTCTCTCAACCTCATCTCCTCAAATCAAATCCAACTCTTAAAATCTAAATATCCCTATAGGAGGTAATATCAACAAATTATTAACTCAGGATCAGATTTTCAGATATTTAGCAAGTTAGTCACCTAGCCAGACACTGAGGGGGAAAAAAATAAACAAGAAAATTAAAATAAGAGTTCCCTAGAAATAAATACATAGAGTCTGGTACACAGATGGAACTAGAGAAAGAAGAGAAGTCAGCAAGTCAGCACTGATCACTAGGAACCATAGGCTGTTGACCACAAGAAAATAAAGGATGGAAATATATCAACAAACCAATTTTAACTTTCTGTTTATGTGTCTTCTCTTAGAAATCTGCTAAAACACAAAGGGAAGTCTGAACATGCAAGCCAGATCTTTACTATCCACTGGAAATATCACCACTGAAGTTTTTTCTTAAATCTTCTAGCTTTTGACTACTCTAACCCTACAGGGAATGTTTGAGGTCTGTCACCAAGCTCTGTGCAAAAGAGAAACAATGAGTGATATCTCCAGCCAAAAAAGACCATAAGTAAACTTAATTAGACAGGTAATATGTAAAGATATTATAGGAAAGTAGGACCTCACTAGTTAAACACAGATTTTAACTGTGATATAGAAAGGATTTCTATTTATCTAAGGGAAGTAGTAACTTAACTATATACTTTTTGTTCTTAAAGGAAGAGATATGCTATATGCTTAATGAAATGCACATAACCTAAAGAATATTTTTATTTTTACGATTTCAGATGATCATCTACCACTTTTGGTTTCAATTCAAGAGCTTAAAACTTCGGCAGGTGGTGGTGGTGTGGTGGTCTACATCTTAATGTTAATTTTTTTTTTGAGTTATTAGATTTCTTTGGAGTCCTAATGTATTTTGGAAATTCAAAAACTGAACAAATCACAAATGGTGCAGTGGATTAACAATAAAAATAATCTGAAATCTTCAAGGGTAGATGGCATCCAGTTCACTACATCAGATTGTACTTTTCTCTCCACTTCTCAATAAAATTTTTTTTAAATTTTTTAATTGGAGGAAAATTGCTTTACAATGCTGTGTTGGTTTCTGCTGTACAACAACACAAATCAGTCATAATTATACATATATCATCTCCCTCTTGAGCGTCCCTTCCTTCCCCCAATCCCACCCCTCTAGGTCATCACAGAGTACCAGGCTGGGCTCCCTGTGAATCCTAGTGTTAAATATTAATATCTTGCAAAAGGCAAGTAATTTTACATGACTTTCTACTAGAGGAAAGTAAATCTATCAAAAAGGGCATCAATCATTTTTCTTTTTAAATAAAAAAGCCATTTAGTAATAAAGTGAAAAGCTGAGCTAAAAGTATCCCTAACCCACTAAATGGGGATGCTCTGGAATTCACAGAACAAACTCCAGGTCAGTTACAAATTAGCAAATAAGGGGATTCTGCAAAGCTGGACAGTTAGACTGCTAAGAATACAACAAAATTAGCTTCCTTATCCATCTATCATTTACTCCTCATATTTACCCACTCCTCACCAAAACCAAACCAAATCTACCCTAATAATAACTCATGAAATATCCACACCAATGGGAGATAGAAAAATACATAGTATAGGTCCTATCCTCAAAGACTTTACAATCTTATTGAAAGCAATAAATGTATTATAAGACCAATATGGGCAGTACAGATCAAATTATAGCTTATAAAAACAAAGAATAAGCATTACAGAGAAAGCAAGAAATTAGATAAGAATGCATCACAGAGCGTGCAGCTTGACTGAGTTAACTTGACAGTGATACAAAAAGACAGGAGGGTGTCTTCTAAGCCAAGTCCCACAGAAAAGTAACTGAGACAAGAAGTCTAAGGAATAAAGCTCCTACCAGTGTTCATGAGGATGCCCATCTAATAACCCTTAGGTTCTCAGTAGCTCATCAGGAGCCAAAGGCAAAAGAAGTTTCTAGACTCTTCAGTCCAGATAGCCATCACAGGGAATTTCATCATTTAAACAAGACTATCCTACCACAATAGCCAACTTAAAACTAGCAGGCTTTTATGATTCTAATGAAAAAAAAAATGAGCATGATTTCCTCATCCTATTTTTTAAATGTACTAAAGTATAACAAAAATGTATAAACCAACATATGTTTTAAAAAGGAGAGAAAAGATAAAAAATTAGGAGACCACTACCCCAGGTGGCTCAGTGGTAAAAAATCCACCTGCCAGTGCAGGAGATGTGGGTTCGACCCGTGGGTTGGAAAGATGCTTAGGAGAAGGAAACAGCAACTCACTCCAGTATTCTTGCCATGAGACCCCATGAACAGTATGAAACTGCAAAAAGATATGACACCAGAAGATGGGCCACCCAGCTTGGAAGGTGACTAATATGCTACTGGAGAACTGCAGAGAGCAATTACTAACAGCTTCAAAAAGAATGAAGCATCTGGGCCAAAGCAGAAATGACACTCAGTTGTGGACATGTCTGGTGCTGAAAGTAAAGTCCAATGCTGTAAAGAGCAACACTGCATAGGAACCTTTAACGTTAGGTACACGAATCGAGGAAAACTGGATGTAGTCAAGCAGGAGATGGCAAGAGTGAACATCGACATCTTGGGAATCAGTGAACTAAGATGGACAGGAATGGGTGAATTTAATTCAGATGACCATTGTATCTACTGTGGGTAAGAATCCCTTAGAAGGAATGGAGTAGGCCTCATAGCCAACAAAGAGTCTGAAATGCAGCAGTTGGCCTTGGAGGACAAAATGATGCAGGGCAAAGGCTAACGGTTTGTCAAGAGAACCACATTGGTCATAGCAAACAATCTTTTCCAATGGCACAAGAGATGACTCTACACATGGACGTCACAGATGGTCAATATCCAAATCAGATTGATTGTATTCTTTGCAGCTGAAAATGAAGCTCTACAGAGTCAGCAAAAACAAGACCTGGAGCTGACTGTGGCTCAGATCACGAACTCCTTATTGCAAAATCCAGGCTTAAATTGAAGAAAGTAGGAAAACCAATAAGCCATTCAGCTATGACCTGATTCAAGTCCCTTATGATTATACAGTGGAGATGATAAATAGATTCAAGGGATCAGATCTGTTAAAAAAAAAGTGTCTGAAGAACTATGGACAGAGGTTCATAACACTATATAGGAAGCAGTGACCAAAACCATCTCAAAGAAAAAGAAATTCAAGATGGCAAAGTGGGTTGTCAGAGGAGACTTCTCAAATAGCTGAGGAAAGAAGAGAAGCAAAAAGCAAGGAATATATACAATTGAATGAAGAGTTTCAGAGAAGAGCAAGGAGAAATAAGAGGGACTTCTGAATAGTGTGAAGAAATAGAGGAAAACAATAGAATGGGAAAGACAAGAGATCTCATCAAGAAAACTAGAGTTATCAAGGGAACATTTCATGCAAGGATGGACATGATTAAGGACAGAAATGGTAAGGACCTAACAGAGGCAGAAGAGATTAAGAGGATATGGCAAGAATACACAGAAGAACTATACAAAAAAGGTCTTAATGACTTGGATAACAACGATGATGTGGTCAGGCACCTAGAGTCAGACATCCTGGAGTGTGAAGTCAAGTGGGCCTTAGGAAGCATTACTACAAACAAAGCTAGTGGAGGTGATAGAATTCCAGCTGAGCTATTTCAAATCTTAAAAGATGATGCTGTTAAAGTGCTGCACTCAATATGTCAGCAAATTTGAAAAACTCAACAGTGGCCACAGGATAGGAAAAGGTCAGTTTTCATTCCAATCCCAAAGAAGGGTAGTGCCAAAGACTTCAAATTACTGGATAATTGCACTCATTTCTCATGCTAGTACGAGATTATGCTTAAACTCCTTCAAGCTAGGCTTCAAAAGTATGTGAACCGAGAACTTTCAGATGTACAAGCTGGGCTTAGGAAAGGCAGAAGAACCAGAGATCAAATTGCCAACAATCACTGGATCATAGAGAAAGGAAGGGAATTCCAGAAAAATATCTACTTCATTGACTACTCGAAAGCCTTTTACTGTGTGGATCACAACAAATTGTGGGAAATTCTTAAAAAGGTGGGAATACCAGACCACCATACCTGTCTCCTGAGAAAGCTGTATGCAGGTCAAGAGGCAACAGTTAGAACCAAACATGGAACAGACTGCTTCAAAACTGGACAGCGGTAGGACAAAGCTGTCTATTGCCACCCTGTTTATTTAACTTATATGCAGAATACATCATGCAAAATGCTGGGCTGGATGAATCAAAAGCTGGAATCAAGACTGCTGGGAGAAATATCAACAACCTCAGTTATGCAGATGATACCATTCTAACTGCAGAAAGTGAACAGGAATTAAAGAGCCTCTTGAGGGTTAAAGAGGAGAGTGAAAAAGCTGGCTTAAAACTCAATATTCAGAAAACTAAGATCATGGCATCCAGTCCCATCACTTAATGGCAAATAGATGGGGAAAAAGTGGAAGCAGACAGATTTCATTTTCTTGGGCTCCAAAATCCCTGCAGACAGTGACTGCAGCCAGGAAATTAAGAGACGCTTGCTCCTTGGAAGTAAAGTGTGAAAGTAAAGTCGCTCAGTCGTTTCAGCAAACAGTCCAACTGTTTGCCATCCCGTGGAGTGGTTCATGGAATTCTCTAGGCCAGAATACTGGAGTGGGTAGCCTTTCCCTTCTCCAGGGGATCTTCCCAACCCAGGGATTGAACCCAGGACTCCTGCATTACAGGCAGATTCTTTACCAGTTGAGCCACAGGGAAGCCCAAGAATACCGGAGTGAGTAGCCTATCCCTTCTCCAGCGGATCTTCCTGACTCAGGAACTGAACCAGGGTCTCCTGCATTGGAGGCAGATTCTTTACCAACTGAGCTATCAGCAAAAGATGCTTGCTCCATGGAAGGAAAGCTATGGCAAACCTTGACAACATATTAAAGAACAGAGACATCACTTTGCCAACTAAGGTCTATATAGTCAAAGCTATGGTTTTTCCAGTAGTCATGTATGGATGTGAGAGTTGGACCATAAAGAAGGCTGATCATCGAAGACTTCATGCTTTTGAACTGTGGTGCTGGAGAAGATCTTAAGAGTTCCTTGGACAGCAAGGAGATCAAACTAGTTAATCCTAAAAGAAATCAACCCTGAACATTCATTGGAAGGAATGATGCTGAAGCTCCAATACTTTGGTCACCTCATGAGGAGAGCCCACTTATGGGAAAAGATCCTGATGCCAGGAAAGACTGAAGGCAAAAGGAGACAAGGGTGGCAGAGGATGAGATGTTTAAATAGCATAACCAACTCAATGGACATAAGTTTAAGCAAACTCAGGGAGATAGTGGACAGGGAAGCCTGGCATGCTGCAGTCCATGGGGTCGCAAAGAGTCAGACATGACTTTGCAACTGAAGAAAAACAAAATGGCTAATGATTCTAAGCATCTTTTGCTGAGCTGATTTTCCATTCTATATCCTCTCCCAAAGCCCATTAAAGATTTTTAATTGGATTATTTTCTCATTGTTGAGTTTTTGAAGTTTTTAAATATTCTGAATATAAGTCCTTTACAGATATGTGATTTGCAAGTATTTTCTCCTGGTCTATAATCTGTCTTTTCATTCTCTTAATAGTGTCTTCACAAGCAAAATACTTAATTTGATTCAGTCCAATTCATCAGCTTCTTCTTTTCCATCATGATTTTGGTGTCATGTAAAAGAACTTCTTGCTTACAGCCAGCTCACAAAGATTTTCTGTGTTTGCTTCTAAAAACTGGATAGGTTTATATTTCACATTTGGATGTGTGGTACTTTTCAAGTTCATTTTTGTATAATGTGTGTAGTTTAGGTCAAGGTTCACTATTTTGGTATTTGTATGTCCCACTGTTCCAACACCATTTATCAAAAGTGCTATTATTTTTCCACTTTGCAACGTTGTTAAACATTATTGGCCATATTTCTATGAGTCTATTTCTGGAATCTATTCTAGTTTGGTGATCTATATGTCTATTCCTTCACCACAGTGTTGACTGTGGTAGCTTTGTACTAAGTTTTAAAATCATGTAGCTTGATTTTTCCAACATTTTTATTTTTTAAAATTGTTTTAGATATTCTAGGTCCTTTGTCTTTCTATAAAAATTCTAAAATTGGTTTCTCTATCATGAGAAACCAATTGTTGCTATTGTTATTGCTTCAAATCTATAAATCAACTTGAGGAAAATTGATGTCTTAAGTATAGTGAATTTTACAATTCATGAATACAACATGTCTTTCTATTTATTTAAATTTTTTTTTTTAAAAATAAATTAGGAGGGGACATATGTATACCTATAGCTGATTCATGTTGATGTTTGGCAGAAACCAACACAATACTATAAAGCAATTATCCTCAATTAAAAATAAATAAATTTTTAAAATAAATAAAAATTAAAGAAGTTTTAAAAATAAGGATTTTACATTTTCACCATAAAGCTCTCATAGTTATTTTGCTACATTGATACCTAAGTATTTCATTTTGGGAGAGCTACTATAAATGGATTTTTTTAATATTCCATTTTCAATTATTTATTACTAGTACACAGAAATATGATTTTTTGTGTGTGGGCTAACCTTGAACCACTTACTAAACTCATGTATTCCAGTTATTTTTTTCTGGATTCCTTGGGATTTTATAAATATAATCACACTATCTGCATAAATAGAGACAGTTTTATTTCTTCCTTTCTAATCAGTATGTCATTATTTCTTCAAATATTTTTGCCATACCAGAACCATTATCTTCACATTCTGGGTCTCTGACAACACAAATGTTAGACCTTATGAGAGTTTCAGGATTTCTGAGGCACTTATTTATTTTTTTCTCTGTTTTTCAAATTGGATCATTTCTATTTATTTAACTTGACTGACTTATTATGTCATGTCCTCTCTGCTATCAAGCCCGGTCAGTGAGCTTTTCATTTTCATTATTGTATTTCTCAATTCTAAAATTTCCATTTAGTTCTTCTTTACATCTTCTATTTCTTTGCTGAGACTTTCTATCTTCCCACTCATTCCTAGAATATGGTCATAATATGATTTTAAGTCCTTTTGAGATAATTTTAACATCTGTGATCCTGGCACTGGCATCTCTTTTCTGCCTTTTCCCAAGTGAGTGCAGATTTCACAGGTTCTTTTTAAGCTGAGTAATCCAAGATTGTATTCTGGACATTTTGAATATAATCTTTTGAGAATCTGGCTCCTATTTAAGTCCCACCAAGAGTGCTGGTGTTTTTAGTTTAGCCAGTAATTGACCCAGCTGGGTTCACATTTCAAATTTTGACCATCCTTCTGTAGCCTGCATGTCCAATTTCAGTTTAGTGTGCAAAGCCTTTGAAGTCATACTGAATGTGTTCCATAACTGTCCCACGCAGTGTCCAGTTTGGGGCTTGGGAGTGGTCTATCCCATAATTTGGTCCTCAGTGTGCCATTCAGGATCACACTCAAGAACGCACAGCTTGGAAGTCAGCTCAGGAGTCTGTGAGTAATTTTAAGTGGTCACTTTCCCAAGCTTCTCATTCACCTGCAATCCTCTGGATTCCTGGGGCTTCCCTTTTTCAGCTTCCTGCAGAAAGCTGGGGCTTCATTAGCCCTATTCTTCCATATACTTCCCATAACCATGCCCACATCAGGGCCAAGCAACAGAAGAGCAAAGGGAAACAAAAAGCAATGGGACTTGCCCCACTCTCTTGAGACCACAGCTCCTCCAATCTGAGAGGAAGGTTCCTATCCTTCTGAGATTCAGGCTCCTGCCTGCCCCACTGACGCCACTGCCCAGGACTGCTTGAGGCCTGGGGTGCAAGAGAATGAAGAAAAAGGCGGAAAAAAAGAAAAAAGAGAAGGATGTAGGATTGCCACATTCTGAGTATTAGGAGACGTCTTTCCTCTTCCTTGGGTCAGAACTAATGGGATTCTCCTGGTGCTTTTTCTGTCCATGTTAATAATGCTCACGTCCAAGTTTCAGGATACATTAAGTTCAGGCTGGGGCATACTGGAAGAAAAAAAATGGTAAACTCACCGACGGTTCAGTAGTACTTTGAATTCTGGTCTTCTTCCCCAATCTGCCTCCTACTATTTATTTTTCAGAGTCCTCAAATAGCCACTCCAAGCATTCTGTCCAGGTCTTACAGCTGCATTCAGTGGGAAAGACAGGGTGAAGTGTGCTTACTCCATCTTATCTGGAACCAGAACCTGGACTACTGCTTCTCATAACAAACTTTGTAGAACTGACTGACTCAACTACTTGTTAAATTTGATCATAAGAAATTAAAATTTTAAAGTAAATATATCCTGTAATAATCCTACTGAGGAAAAGGGAACAAGCAACTTAACAGGATCACATTATTTTAAGCATATATACTTTTGGCTATTCAATTATTAGGAAAAAAGTGAACTTCTTAATTATACTTTGCTTTACTTCTCTAAATCTTATTTTACCTGTGGATTTTTGTGAATAGTAGGACTGTTATAAAATTTTTAAAAGAAGGAAAAAAAAAAGATTTATTGAAAGTATGACTCAGAGAAAGCCCAGTGCACTTGAGAAGCTATAAAGTGTTAAAGAAATTGAAAAACAGTTCAGGATGACCAACACTAAGTGTAAGCCCAACAGTTTCAAGAAAACAGTACAGGAAAGCAAGCAGATATCAACTCAAGGTTTTGTGTGCCATGTTAATTTAAAGTGGGTATAAAGAAAGTAAAGGAAGGCCCTGAAGTGTTTTAGCAATGGACAGGGAGTGACATGATTTTCTTGAAGGATTACACCTCTGCAGAACATAAAAGTGCATAGAAAATGAATCTTATTGTCTGACTCTAAGTGGGGGGGGTCTCATCAAGTTGGAGAACAGTATTTACAGTATGACTCCACATGTGGTTGGGGGTTATGGGTAGGGAGGGAGATTTTATACACATACATGCACATACAGACATGCACACATACATACAATGTTATGATACACATCATATATAATCAAATGATTACATATCATATATCCATAAATCATATGATTATATTAATTTCTATCTTATTATGATTCTATATAACATATATATGTATATATTCATGTACACAGACATATGGATAGATTAAATATGTATTGAATGTTTCAGGAAAAAACAAAAGAAACCAGTAATAGTGGTTAGAGAGGAGAGTGAAAGTCCTAAGGGAAAAAACCTTTTACTTTTTACAGTACTCTTCTATTTGATTTTAAATTCTTTTACCATGAACACTTACACTCTTAAAAAGGGTTTAAAAAAAAAATGGAAGGAGAACATATGCAAAAGTTAAATATGATATAGATATAAGACATTAAAATAAGATATGTATGAGCCTACCATTCAGGAGCACTGTTCCTAGCATATAGTAAGCACTCAAACAGTTACAGATCTTCCTACAAATAAGATGTTATTAATCATTTATAAAGAAGGGTCACAACAAAAAACAGCTGATTTTAATTACACTACGCTATACTGCACAAATTTACCAGGTATGTTCAAGCATTTAGAAATCTGAGAAAAGATAAAGAGTAAAAATGGATTTTAAAGATATTTATTATCATTTAATTATACTTTTGCTATAAAAAGAAATGTTTGCCTATTTTTCTCAATTTCTTAAGCACTGAAGGGTATAAAGGGAAAAGAGTCTCTCCTCTCCTGGTCCCTCTAATTCCAATACACAAACATAGCCATTCCCAATGGCTTAATGGCTTCTTGAGTTCTATACAATTGCAGACTTTCTTTGTGCATATAAAGCACATATAAATATGTATATTTATATATATTATATTCTCTTTCAAGGAAATTAATCTCTGCTCCTTTAAATAATCTAGACCTACTCTATTTCTTAAATATCATTTTTCTAAACCCAAATAGAGTAATGAATAAACAAATCCTTAAACTGCCAGATGAAGCTAAATCTTCCAAGTTGGGATATACTTAAATGGACAGGTTGAACAGTTGAAGTTCTCAATGATCTCCTAACATCCCTTGATAGAAAAGATAAACCTTAACTAGGGCAAACAAAAGTTACTTTAAGGGGAAAAAATTACTAGGTAAAATGAACAAAATGGCAGATGAAAGGTTTTTTAAAGATTAAAAGATGTAATGAGAGGTAAGGTGTTATCCCTAATCTTTAGGTCCCCAAGTCTGACTACTATGCTCTCTCACAAAAGAAGTTATTTGAGATCTTCTAACATACCCATATCTGATGGCACAGAAGAAGGAAAGCGAAAAGCAAAGGGGAAAAGGAAAGATATAAGCATCTGAATGCAGAGTTCCAAAGAATAGCAAGGAGAGGTAAGAAAGCCTTCCTCAGAGATCAATGCAAAGAAAGAGAGGAAAACAATAGAATGGGAAAGACTAGAGATCTCTTCAAGAAAATCAGAGATACCAAGGGAACATTTTATGCAAAGACGGGCTCAATAAAGGACAGAAATGGTAGGGACCTAACAGAAGCAGAAGATATTAAGAAGAGGTGGCAAGAATACACACAAGAACTATACAAAAAAAAATCTTCATGACCCAGATAATCACGATGGTGTGATCACTCACCTAGAGACAGACATCCTGGAATGTGAAGTCAAGTGGGTCTTAGGAAGCATCAATATGAACAAAACTATTGGAGGGGATGGAATTCCAGTTAAGCTATTTCAAATCCTAAAAGATGATGCTGTGAAAGTGCTACACTCAATATGCCAGCAAATTTGGAAAACTCAGTCGTGGCCACAGGACTGGAAAAGGTCAGTTTTCATTCCAATCCCAAAGAAAGGCAATGCCAAAGAATGCTCAAACTACCGCACAATTGCATCATCTCACACGCTAGTAAAGTAATGCTCAAAATTCTCCAAGCCAGGCTTCAGCAATACATGAACTGGAACTTCCAGATGTTCAAGCTAGTTTTAGAAAAGGCAGAGGAACCAGAGATCAAATTGCCAACATCCGCTGGATCATCGAAAAAGCAAGAGAGTTCCAGAAAAACATCTATTTCTGCTTTATTGACTATGCCAAAGCCTTTGACTCTGTGGATCAAAATAAACTGTGGAAAATTCTGAAAGAGATGGGAATACCAGACTGCCGGGGTCCAGCCCTGGTGGATCCAGGGAATTCGAAGCGGGGACGGCGTCAGCGAAAATCAGGAAACAACTGCTTAATTAAACGTTTATTAAGGATATAAAGAGTGGTGAAATAAGGATAGCTCAGCGAAGAAATTCAGTGAAGAAAAGAGGCTGAATAAAATTCCAACGCAGGGAATTTACATCACCTACGAAGGCCGCAGGCGTCCTCCCGTTCTCCCGAAGGAGAGGAGACACTAAGGCCTCCGCGGTCAGATCTTAGAAGCCCAGGCAAAATTAGTAGGCTTGACGAGCTTCCCTGCCTCAGAGGAAAAGTTCAGCTAGAAGGTGAAAGAACGAACGACATGGGGAGACCAAATTTCGGTGAACAGAAAAGGGCATACTTTATTTTCCAAAGTAGTTTTATACCTTAAGTTGTGCATAGAGGATAATGGGGGAAGGGGTAGAGTCATGCAAAGACAGCAGTTCCTGATCCTTATCGAAGCCAGGCTTTCAAACATATCATATGCAAAAGTTTAGGTGATTTACATCATCTTCTGGCCAGGAGGCCTGTTAACATTTTAAGAAACTTATTTTTCTCTAAAGGTGATTATTCTAAAGTCAGGCGCCAGCCTCCAAAAAGCATTGGATAAAGCTGCATTCCTATAGGGCAAAGGTGAGGTGGGCTCAATCAAGAAAAGAATTAACTCAAGGGTACAAGGTTACAAACATTGAGGCTACTACTTACATTTCAATACACCCATTATATCAATCAATACACTGTCAAGGACACAGTGGGTAAGGGATATGGAGACTTAGCAGCAAACATTGGCCCAACAAGTGAAAAACCCTTCACCAATACAATTTCTAATCAATCTTTTAACTACTCAAAGGAATCTGTGTTTAAACAGTTTAGAACATCTCCTGCCTCTCACCGTTGGGAGGCTCTGAACAATCACATGCTGCCGGAAAAAACCTATTCAGGCAGGCTAGAGGACTTCCAAAGGAGTTTGTAGGTTGAAACACTGTCACACCCAGGAATTATTAACTGGAGCTGTAAGCTAACTCTTTTTTCAGAGAGAGGTAGTGGGGGACAGCCCCCCGTAAAGTCAAAGGTGTAGGTGAAAGCACAAAGCAGAAAGTAGGCAGACTCTGGTTTTGGGGGTAGATGCTCGAGAATTTCCAGGGAGACTCCTGAGGCTCGATCCCGCCTTTGTGTATGCCAAACCTCCTTCCTCAAGACCTTTGCCAGGGGCAGACCACCTGACCTGCCTCTTGGAAAACCTGTATGCAAGTCAAGAAGCAAGAGTTAGAACTGGACACGGAACAACAGACTGGTTCCAAAGAGGAAAAGGAGTATGTCAAGGCTGTATATTGTCACCCTGCTTATTTAACTTAGATGCAGAGTATATCATGAGAAACACTGGGCTGGAGGAAGCACAAGCTGGAATCAAGATTGCCGGGAGAAATATCAATAACCTCAGATAGGTAGATGATACCACCCTTATGGCAGAAAGTGAAGAGGAACTAAAGAGCTTCTGATGAAAGTAAACAGGCGAGTGAAAAAGTTGGCTTAAAGCTCAATATTCAGAAAACTAAGATCATGGCATCCGGTTCCATCACTTCATGGGAAACAGATAGGGAAACAGTGGCTGACTTTATTTTTCTGGGCTCCAAAATCACTGCAGATGGTGACTGCAGCCATGAAATTAAAAGACACTTACTCCTTGGAAGGAAAGTTATGACCAACCTGAACAGCATATTAAAAAGCAGAGACAATACTTTGCCAACAAAGGTCCATCTAGTCAAGGCTATGGTTTTTCCAGTGGTCATGTATGGATGTGAGAGTTGGACTGTGAAGAAAGCTGAGTGCTGAAGAATTGATGCTTTTGAACTATGGTATTGGAGAAGACTCTTGAGAGTCCCTCGGACTGCAAAGAGATCCAAGCAGTCCATCCTAAAGGAGATCAGTCCTGGGTGTTCATTGGAAGGACTGATGTTGAAGCTGAAACTCCAATACTTTGGCCACCCCATGCGAAGAGCTGACTCACTGGAAAAGACCCTGATGCTGGGAAAGATTGAGGGCAGGAGGAGAAGGGGAGGACAGAGGATGAGATGGCTGGATGGCATCACGGACTCAACGGACATGGGTTTGGGTGGACTCTGGGAGTTGGTGATGGACAGGGAGGCCTGGCGTGCTGCAGTTCATGGTGTTGCAAAGAGGCGGACACGACTGAGCGATTGAACTGAACTGAACTGATGGAACACAAACTCAGAGAGGGCAAGCAAATTTGGAATAACTTTCACAGACATTCTATACTGAACAGATCAGGGGGTCTAATCCAGAAATCACATATTCCTTATATTCTTATGACTGGGGGAAGAAAGGAGTCACATTTTACAGCAGCAACTGAAGACTTCAAGCAGGGAACGCAGAAGAGGTAGAGCTGATCTTCTGTAGTAGTAAGCTTTCATCTCAACTTTCAGCTTGTGCTCTTCAGTCTCCAAAGCAAAAATAAAATTCAGGACCAATATTCCAGGGTTTAAAAAAAAGTTCCCACAAGTCAAAACAAAGATCACAATCTCTTTTTGGGCTGTAAGGGAAACACAGTTTTCCCCTGCATTTATATGGGGAAAGAAAAATTCCTAGTTCAACTGAGGAAAAAATTACTTGGTTATAACAGTGGTATTTACTCTATTTGATATCAATAGGATCTTCACTTGCCTTTAGAAGATCTGGAGGAGAAAAATGTTTAAATATTTAAAGAAGCTTTAAATTAATTACTTTCTCATCCAAGGTAAATACATAAAGAGAAAAACCTCAGTTTTACTTAATTTAGTGCTTTGAAAAGGCACAAGAGATAAGATGATATTGATCATTTACAGCATGAAGAGCTAAAATGGGATAGAAAGGCTGGGCAATTTTCTAGTTTTAAGTTCAATAAACTTCATTAGATTGAACACATCATGGAGGTAAGACACATAAGGATTAGTGGTGTGTGTGTGTGTGTGTGTGTGTGTGTGTGTGTGTGTGTGTAGAAGGAAATGGAAGTACAACAAACTTCATTAGATTGAACACATCATAGAGGGAAGACACATAAGGATTAGTGGTGTGTGTCTGTGTCTGTGTGTGTGTATAGAAGGAAATGGAAGTACAACAAACTTTATTAAACACATTATGGAGGGAAGACACAGGATTACTGGGAGGGGCGGGGGTGTGTGTGTGTGTGTGTGTAGAAGGAAATGGCAATCCACTCCAATATTCTTGCCTGGGAAATCCCATGGACAAAGAAGCCTGGCAGGCTATAGTCCACGGGGTCACAAGAGTCAGAGACGACTTAGAACTAAACCACCACTTGTTTCAAATGGAAGCAAGTAAACAAAATATAAACTTCTCAAGATCTTAGGAAGACTTCCTTTGATGAAAAGATATGAGGATAAATTTTAGTCATTTTATAATATTCTGAATTTCCACATCACACCACCTATATGCAAAGATTAAAAAAAAAAAAAAAACAACAACTTCAAAACCAAATATAAACCATTTTCTGGAAGATCCAAGTGACTGTCTCTTGTAACAATGAAGAACTAAACATCTATATCATAGTTTTGAGAATCTAAACCTTAGTCACCCAAAGATGACTTTACCAACTAGTATTTATAACACTCTTTAACAAATTATTCCAGAATCTTAATAATTCTTTTTCTTACCAAAAAAATAATTTATTAAAATGATAACCAGAAATAGAAGAGTTAATGTTATCCTATTCTCCCACAACTCCATTTACAAATGTACAGTATCACAAAATACAAAGCCACGTTCTACTATCACTCTGCTACTAAGCATAGTATGTTGAGTTTAAATGTACAAAATACATTTTGCCTAAAATAAATGTAAACAAATTGAAAAGTGCATATAAGAATAAACTAGGTAATATCTAGTAATATTAAAACCTACTGAAAGAAGTCTGTTGGTCCAACAGTAATTGGTGTCCTAGTCCCCACACCACGATCTCAATTTTTTCCCAATATAAAGGTTTCTTGGAGAAAAAGGGTTCCTGATTCCAACTCTGGTGCAGGGAAAGAAAGTTCAAGGCAAGCCTGGAACATGTACTATGTCAGTAAGCTAGTCACATAAAAGAACACTAAAGTTACATCAGGAGGACAAGCAGCCAATTTAAAAGGGCTTCCACCAGTCAAAAGAAGTGGAAATTTTAGCGTAAAAAGAATAATAACTGCAATGGATTGAAAGAAAACAGAAAAATCCATGATCTCATAGTGATACTCAAAACAGAAAAACAGCTCACTATTCACATAAGGGCATAACTTGTTATTTTGAAAATTGGTAAATAAACAGGAAAAAAAAATCAGGTCTTTATCCTGTCCTTCTTGTAGTAACTATCATTTCAGGAGAACAAATGGCTGATGAAATAAAATTCTATTCTGTGGAATAATTCCAATTCAGAAATTTGGAAGGAATAAAAGAATCAGAAATATTTTACAAGCCCTATGGAAACAATGGATGAAGACAATGTACTCCATCAGCAACAATAACAACATGGATTTCATCGAGCCACTAGGTCTAACTACAAGTTCACAGGAAATGTGGAGGATAGAGGAACATGTTAACACTACAAGGATGCAATCAACCAAATCCAGATGTGGACTGCTCTAGCAAACTAAGAACTTCATTCTCAACAAACAGCAACGCCAAAATTAAAAAAAAAAAAAAAAAAAAAGAGGAGGGGGAACTCATGTATATTAAGAGATACTTAAGAGAGATGTCAACTAAATGCAAAGTGCTTACCGTGCACGTGAATCTTTATTTGCATAACTCAATGTAAAAAGAGTATTTTTAAGACAGTAGGAGAAATTAAATACTGGCTGCTAGATTTTATATGGTATTGAGAAATAATTTTCTTAGCTGTTTAAGACTACAGTGTTTATGTCATTAACAAAGGAATTCCCTAATGTAAATTATGGACTTTAGTTAACAATAATGTATCAGTACTGTTTCACCAACAGTAACAAATATATTACACTAATGCAAGATGTTAATAACAGAGGAAACTGTAGATGGGGACTCTGAACTTCCACTCAGTTTTTCCTGTAAACCTGAACCAGTTCTAAAAAAGTAAAGTCTACAAATTAAAAAAAAAAAAACTGGAACATGGGCTTTCTCTCCAATCCATTCTTAAAACTGGTCACCTGCAGAGTTTCCACAGTGTTATTATTTCACTTTTTCAATAATGTAGATTCTCCCAAATTTTCCTAATGTTTAACATAAACTACCTCTAATATATTCTCATATCATTCTTTTTTTTTTTTTTTGGTAGGGAATAAGTGACTAAGACTTTCTATGTTCCAATAAATATAAATTAATGCACTCACAAAACCATTAATCATCAAGAAAGTTCTTACAAAGCAATGTCTGGCATATTTTTATTATTTCCAGCAAAATGCTAAGGCCTTCACACTTTAGGGCCAATGAGAAAGGAATATTCTAGTAATGAGAATTATGCATGAGCTGAGGAAATCCAGAATTGTGAAGTACAGGAAAAGACAGAGAAAAAGGAGATGGAAGGAATTCAGGAAAAGAAATAATGAGAATTTTGAAAAGGGGGACTGATTTATTAAAATGAACAAAACTTAGGGTTCAGGCTAAATTCATCATAAAGTATCATTTTATGTTAAAAAGAAATAAATCCTATACCAGTTATCAAAAACTGAACAACAATTTTAAACCAACCAGTCCTATAAAGGGCTAACCTCTGGTTATATACCTTTTCGTTATGCATATAGCCTTTTTATTGGGGTCACTGAGTAAGAAAATCATTATGACAACAGACAGGCAGGAACAAGAAGTTCAGCTCCATTAAAAGGTTCTCAAAGGGTCTAGATTCCAAAGCACCTTCAACAAAAAGAAGTTATGAGACTTAAGTATCCAGAAGGCACGGTTAGAAAGCCAAGAAAAGAAAGTCAAGGGCTGCCCATTGAAATACAGACCAAAAGATTAAAAAAACCCATTTATTTTGGAAAGTGAAAAGTTCTGAGGAACTAAAAACAGGTAAAAAAAGCATTTTAGGTAATAGTATGAAAGATGAAATAAGAAGGAAAGGAGAGACTCAGCATCCAAGGATCTCCAATTCACCCATTAAAAGGTACTGAACTGTTCTTTAAACTTTATCGCATAGAATCCTGAGTAAACCATGGCCAAAATAGGCAGGAGAACTTACTGAAAGGGCTGTAAAGCTGTATCCTGCCTCATCTGGAAGCATTTCCTTAGGATCAAGTAGGAGAAAGACAGGTGAAGCAGCACTGTCCAAGCCACGCTGATACTAACATACTTTCTGATATTAACATAATATGGACTTGGCTGAGAGTAAAACAGATCCCTTGAGATCTGTGCAAGCCAGCATGAGATAGCTCTAGCTGCACCTGTTTGTTCGTATCACTGAGATGCAAACAGCTCAAAATAAACATGGAAGAGCAGAAAAGGTGAGGAAAAGAGAGCACCATCCTTTTCTCTATTCTTCCTTCTCTAATCATCTATTTTTTCGAGTAGTTACAATGGGTGCTGATCTATCCACTGTCTTCCTGATTTCCCATGTTTTGGGAAAGCTAAGTTTGGCCTAAAAACAACTATTAAACAGATCTATAACTGTAATAGCATCATACTCTAAAAAAATGAGTCAATTAGTAGAGAAACTTGGGGCAATGAGAAAGCTTAAGGCAAAGGGCAGTGATTAAAACAACAGATGCTGCCAGAATGCATAATACACATTTCATTAACTTAACAGAAACTACTTTACTAAAATTCCAAGCATCAGTGATTCACAAAGATAGCACATTCACCCTAGAGAATATACGTGAATATATATGTGAATCTGGGGGTCTTTAGCTACATAGCATTTTGTCCTTGTTATTTCTACCAATTACAGCAACTTCCTTTGCTCTGTATGTTAACACTAAATTCCTTTAGACACTAATGAATGTCCCATAGCAATATCAACCCTCTAGAGTTTAATAAGATAATTCAGTGTGCTAATCACACCTCTTTAATTTTGATCAAGAAAAAATATTTAAATATCAGTAATATCAGATTATGTCATAAACTGAAAATACAAAGATGAGTCAAACTGGCCATGTATTAAGGGTTTTACATCAGTAGAATGATGTCAGAAAAAAAGTTACTTATCCTTGTAGTAAAATAATAGGGACTCAAGTAGTAACACGGACCTCAAAAATGATGGCCAGGGCCAGAAAGGAGTTATTTGATGAAATTGAAGCTAATGAAATCAACATGTAACAAATATTATTATTTTTTATCCACCCTTCAGTGTGATTTGAAGGCAGCTTTCTTAATGTGATTAAATCGTGTTTAACATCCAAAAACACAAGAAGAAACAACTCAGAGGTGTTTATATTTGGTTATTTTTTTAAAAGGTAAATTTTACCATAACAAACATTATGCAAACACTTACTAATGCAGAATGTTTCAGGTAATTCACTCCCTCTTATCCTTACTCACCATGAAAAGAAATTCCCAAAATCTAAATATTCTAAGCAATCAGTATCTCTACAATTACTAGCTAGCAATAAAATGTCCAAGATAAAAATGTTCAGCATGGTTACACTTAGTTGACACCAGAATATTCAACTGATATAGGATGTAACTTGAGGTTCAAAGACAATAATAAATTGTTTGGTATATCATACAAAGCAGCTTACCTTGCAGTTTTTTCAATACAGCAACCTCCATTTTCAGAACTTGCTTTGGTTGTTGAGCTGATTCCACCTTCAGTGCAACATTTTCCCTGGTGAGCATGTCCAAGGCATCGTAAATTTCTCCAAAGCCCCCACCCCCAATCTTCCTCAACTGCATGGGAAATAAAATAAGAACACATACACAATTAATAGATTCTAATTAGAAGTTGATTCATCTCTTATATTTACAAAATAATATATAACTGACTATCCCTATTTTATGCTAAAAGATCTCAATATTGTTAACTGAGTATATGCCAAGAATGAATCCTTAGAAATAATGTCAAAATTTTTTCCCACAGATTTGTCCACAAGAAGTACTGAATTTATTTCAACACCACAAACAATTTTAAAATTAGGTCTACAGCCAGCATCAGAAACATCATAAAAGACACAGTATCTGAAGCTTCACTTCCCACATATAACTCTCAACCACCAGATCTGTTCTAATTCTAAGGCAATCATTTGAAGATGTTTTAAATCCCTAGCATCTTTTTTACCAACTGAAATCTCCTCTGGAACCAGACTGAGATGTGTCTGTGGGGAGGTTGGAGGGACAGGCCACTAGAGCCCAGTTCTCTCAGCACCATTTACCCTCCTCTTGGAGGCACTGAATAGCTACATAGAACATAGCCCTGAAGACAGGTCCTTGAAAATGGGCCAGCAGCTTGGGGTTAAGGGAACTAAGGACCCCAAGGCACCAAAGAAGTCATTTGGAGGTGGCCCCTCCAATGCTCAAGCTTGCTAGTTGCCAAATGGGTAAGAAATAAAAACCATATAGGCAGAACTCTTTTTAACTCCTAATCCATAAGACTGTGATCAAAATAAATGATTGTTTTAAGCCTCTAGATTTTGATGTAGCTTGTTACTGGGTTGGTCAAAAACTTTATTTGGGTTTTTCCATAAGATGTAACAGAAAAACCCAAACAAATCTTTTGGCCAAGTCAATGAATAACAGATAACCAAAGGACCATCCTTAACAATGAGCCTGTAAATTTTTTTTTTACTAAGAGGCCACTATGCCACTCAAATTTGGCAGACATGCTCCACATGTATATTGGCTCTCATTATCAAGACAGAGCAACTATGCCAGGCACAGTTGCATTTGTCATCTTTTGATATGGACCCCACTCCAGTACTCTTGCCTGGAAAATCCCATGGACTGAGGAGCCTGGTAGGCTGCAGTCCATGGGGTTGCTAAGTCAGGCAAGACTGAGCGACTTCACTTTCACTTTCATGCATTGGAGAAGGAAATGGCAACCCACTCCCGTGTTCTTGCCTGGAGAATCCCAGGGATGGGGAGCCTGGTGGGCTGCCGTCTATGGGGTTGCACAGAGTTGGACACGACTGAAGTGACTTAGCAGATATGTCTAATGGAGAACTGCCAACCTTTACCACAGCACTTAACACAGAGCTCTCACCAAAGCAACACACGTGCCTGACTTATATAAAGATTATCAACTGCTGAAATCTCCCTGCACCAGCCATGATGATAAGGTTCTTTCCTATGTTTACTCAAGAAAATTTTCAAAGTCTACTGCTTTGCCTAATAAGTAAAACACTGTACCATAAAAACAAAATTTGTATTTCTAGAAGAATAATCTGCTTTTTGCAATCTGTTGACAGACTAAGGAAACAATTGAATAGCTTGGCTAAACTTGCCAGTGGAACAAAACTTTGGTTAACAAAAGACCAGGCAGCAATAAAACATATTTAAATATATCTAAAAGAAAAATGCTTCTTTACTGGAAGAAAAAGAGCAGATTCCAAGTCCAGGGCAAGGAAGCCATCAAAAGACTATAAGGATCATGTTAAAAAGACTCAGGAGACAACTTGAAGGAAATCCCTTTAGTCAAATGAGACAATTTAAACATCAATAACAATGATAACTACAACAGACTGAAACACATGAAATATGCTTAAATCCATAAATTCTTAATTATAATTTTTAAAATTTCATTAGTCACTTTGAGAAGATGCTCAGTTCAGTTACTCATTTGTGTCCAACTCTTTGCAAACCCATGGACTACAACACACCAGGCCTCCCTGTCCATCACAAACTCCCGGAGTTTACTCAAACTCATGTCCATTGAGTCGGTGATGCCATCCAACCATCTCATCCTCTGTCGTCCCCTTCTCCTCCAGCCCTCAATCCTTCCCATAATCAGCGTCTTACAAATGAGTCAGTTCTTCTCATCAGGTGGCCAAAGTATTGGAGTTTCGGCTTCAGCATCAGTCCTTCCAATGAATATTCAGGACTGATTTCCTTTAGGATGGGCTGGTTGGATCTCCTTGCAGTCCAAGGGACTCTCAAGAGTCTTCTCCAACACCACAGTTCAAAAGCATCAATTCTTCAGCGCTCAGCTTTCTTTATAGTCCAACTGTCACATCCATACAACTACTGGAAAAACTATAGCTTTGACTAGACGGACCTTTGTCAGCAAAGTCATTGTCTAGGTTTGTCATAGCTTTTCTTCCAAGGAGCAAACGTCTTTTAATTTCATGTCTGAAGTCACCATCTGCAGTGATTTTGGAGCCCAGAAGAGTAGTCTTTCACTTTTTCCATGGTTTCCCCATCTATTTGCCATGAAGTGATGGGACCAGATGCCATGATCTTAGTTTTCTGAATGTTGAGTTTTAAGCCAACTTTTTCACTTTCCTCTTTCACTTTCATCAAGAGTCTCTTCGCCATCTGCCATAAGGGTAGTGTCACCTGCATTTCTGAGGTTATTGATATTTCTCCCAGCAATCATGATTCAAGCTTGGCTTCTTTCAGCCCAGCGTTTCTCATGATGTACTATGCATATAAGTTAAATAAGCAGGGTGACAATATACTGCCTTGACATATTCCTTTCCCGATTTGGAACCAGTCTGTTGTTCCATGTCCAGTTCTAACTCTTGCTTCCTGACCTGCATATAGGTTTCTCAAGAGGTAGGTTCAGGTGGCCTGGTATCCCCATCTCTTTCAGAATTTTCCACAGTTTGTTGTGATCCACAGAGTCAAAGGCTTTGGCATAGTCAATAAAGCAGTAGATGTTTTTCTGAAACTCTCTAGTTTTTTTGATGATCCGATGGATGTTGGCAATTTGATCTCTGGTTCCTCTGCCATTTCTAAATCCAGCTTGAACATCTGAAGTTCATGGTTCACATATTGCTGCAGCCTGGCTTGGAGAATTTAAAGCATTACTTTGCTAGCGTGTGAGTTGAGTGCAATTTTGAAGTAGTTTGAGCGTTCTTTGGCATTGCCTTTCTTTGGGATTGGAATGAAAGCTGACCTTTTCCAGTCCTGTGGCCACTGCTGAGTTTTCCAAATTTGCTGGCATATTGAATGCAGCACTTTCAAAGCATCATCTTTTAGGATTTGAAATAGCTCCACTGGAATTCCATCACCTCCACTAGCTTTGTTTGTAGTGATGGTTCCTAAGGCCCACTTGACTTCCCATTCCAGGATGTCTGGCTGTAGGCTGGTGATCACACCATCGTGATTATATGGGTCATGAAGATCTTTTTTGTATAGTTCTTGTGTATATTCTTGCCACCTCTTCTTAATATCTTCTGCTTCTGTTAGGTCTATACTATTTCTGGCCTTTATTGAGCCCATCTTTGCATGAAATATTCCCTTGGTATCTCTAATTTTCTTGAAGACATCTCTAGTCTTTCCCATTCTATTGTTTTCCTCTATTTCTTTGCATTGATCACTGAGGAAGGCTTTCTTATCTCTCCTTGCTATTCTTTGGAACTCTGGATTCAAATGGGTTTATCTTTCCTTTTCTCCCATGCCTTTCGCTTTTCTTCTTTTCATAGCTGTTTGCAAGGCATCGTCAGACAACCATTTTGCCTTTTTGCATTTCTTTTCCTTGGGGATGGTCTTGATCAGTGCCTCCTGTACCATGTCACCAACCTCCATCCATAGTTTTTCAGGCACTCTATCAGATCTAATTCCTTGAATCAACTTGTCACTTCAAGTGTAGTAAGGGATTTGATTTAGGTCATACCTAAATGGTTTAGAGGTTTTCCTTATTTTCTTCAATTTAAGTCTGAATTTGGCAATAAGGAGTTCGTGATCTGAGCCACAGTCAGCTCCCAGTCTTGTTTTTGCTGACTGTATAGAGCTTCTCTCTCTTTGGCTGCAAAGAATATAATCAATCTGTTTTCAATGCTGACCATCTGGTGATGTCCATGTGTAGAGTCTTCTCTTGTGTTGTTGGAAGAGGGTGTTTGCTATGACCAGTGCATTCTCTTAGCAAAACTCTGTTAGCTTTTGCCCTGCTTCATTCTGTACTCCAAGGCCAAATTTGCCCATTACTCCAGGTATTTCTTGACTTCCTACTGTTGTATTCCAGTCCCCTATAATGAAAAGGACATCTTTTTCGGGTGTTAGTTCTAGGAGGTCTTGTAGATCTTCACAGAACTGTTCAACTTCAGCTTCTTCGGCATTACTGGTCAGGGCATAGACTTGGATTACTGTGACACTGAATGGTTTTCCTTGGAAATGAACAGAGATCATTCTGTCATTTTTGAGACTGCATCCAAAAGATTGGACTCTTTTGCTAACTATGATGGCTACTCCATTCTTCCTTCAGTAGTAGATATAATGGTCATCTGAGTTAAATTCACCCATTCCAGTCCATTTTAGTTCACTGATTCCTAAAATGTCAATGTTCACTCTTGCCATCTCCTGTTTGACCACTTCCAATTTGCCTTGATTCATGGACCTAACATTCCAGGTTCCTATACAATATTACTTTTTACAGCATCGGACTTTACTTTCATCACCAGCAACAACCACAACTGAGTGTTGTTTTTGCTTTGGCTCTGTCTCTTCATTCTTTCTGGACTTATTTCTCCACTGATCTCCAGTAGCATATTGGGCACCTACCGACCTAGGGAGTTCATCTTTCAGTGTCCATCTTTTTGCCTTTTCATACTGTTCTTGGGGTTCTCAAGGCAAGAATATTGAAGTGGTTTGCCATTCCCTTCTCCAGTGGACCATATTTTGTCAGAACTCTCCACCATGACCCGTCCATATGCGTGGCCCTACACAGCATGGCTCATAGTTTCACTGAATTAGACAAGGCTGTGGTCCATGTGATCAGATTGGTTAGTTTTCTGTGACTGTGGTTTTCAGTCTGTCTTCCCTCTAATGGAGAAGGATAAGAGGCTTATGGAAGCTTCCTGATGGGAGAGACTGAGGCGGAAACAGGGTCTTGTTCTGATGGGCGGGGCTGTGCTCAGTAAATCTTTAATCCAATTTTCTGTTGAAGGGTGGGCTGTGTTCCCTCCCTGTTATTTGACCTGAGGCCAAACTACGGTGGAGCTAATGAAGACAATGATGACCTCCTTCAAAAGGTCCAATGCAAGCACTGCTACACTCAGTGCCCCTAACCCTGCAGCTGGCCACTGTCAACCCACACCTCCGCTAGAGACTTCTAGACACTCACAGACAAGTCTGGGTTAGTCTCTTGTGGGGTCGCTGCTCCTTTTTCCTGGGCCCTTGTGCGCACATGGTTGTTTGTGCCCTCGCAGAGTTTGTTTCCCTGGTCCTGCGTAAGTTCTGGCGGCTCTATGGTGGGTTAATGGCGATCTCCTCCAAGACGGCTTATGCCATACCCAGGTCTACTGCACCCAGAGCCTCTGCCCCCACAGCAGTCCACTGCTGATCCGTACCTCCTCAGGAGACACCCTAACACAGTTCTGCCTCAGTCTCTATGGGGTCTCTGGGTCCTGGTGCACACAAGGTATGTTTGTGCCCTCTAAGCATCTCTGGTGGGTATGGGGTTTGATTCTCATTAGCATCAGAAGATGCTAGGGAACCAATTTATTACTTTGAAAGCTGGTAAATTAAAAAAAGAATCAAGCATTTATCCTGTATTCCTAGTCAAACTGTATCTCAGGGTAATCAAATAGTTAACAATGCAAAATTTCTCTTCATAGATGTACTTCAACTAATAAATGAAGGAATGACAGAATATCACCAATCTGCCATCCCTTTGAATTAACAGACCTAGACAATGATGATCAATAGTGTTAACAAAATGATGGGCAATAAGACATTATATGCCTCCCATCCAAAGTTAACAGTACCCTTTATGGGGGGGAAAAAAAAGCCCCTACTTCAATAAACAAACCTGAAGTCAGATCTAATCAAGCCTCTCTACATAACCAACAGTTTACATAAAATACACAAGACAGAAAATCATGTTAACACCATGTGGAAACAATAGAAAAAAACCCAAACTATAGAAAATTCTACAGGCAAATAACCTAGTTTCTTCAAAAAATAAACTGCAAGAAAAAAAGAAAGATGAAAAGGAACTTACAAATTAAAGGAAACTTAAGTGATGTCAAACAACTGAAATATCCAGACTTCACTTGGATTTGATTCAGCTGTTAAAAAAACTTTACAAAACAATTAGGAAAATGTGAAAGCTGGAAGGATATCTAATGATATTAATGACATTGCTTTCCTGAATGTGATATTATGATTACATTTTAAAAAGAAGTCTATCTTTTAGATTATATACTGATGTACATAGAGAAAAGTAAGGTAAAAGATTTCCTTCAAAATATTTTGGGAGAGATCTGTTTTTAATGTTTAAAAACAACTGGGAAGTGAATTCATGCTTCCCGCAGTGAAAGGTTAGCAGAAGTGCCCTTTCTTGCTTTCTGCTGTAGTCCCAAGTGGTAGCTGCCTAAATGGGCAAGTTCATGAAACCCGGGAAGGTGGTGCTGGTCCTGGCCTGTTGCTACTCTGGACGCAAAGCAGTCATCGTGAAGAATATTGATGATGGCACCTCAGAATGACCCTACAGCCATGCTCTGGTGGCTGGAATTGATCACCATCCCTGCAAAAGTGACAGCTTCCATGGGCAAGAAGAAAATCACCAAGAGGTCAAAGATCAAGTCTTTTGTCAAAGTTTATAATTATAGTCACCTCATGCCCACAAGGTACTCTCCGAATATCCCCTTGGACAAAACTGTTGTCAACAAGGACGTCTTCAGAGATCCGCTCTCAAACGCAGGGCTCCATGAGAGGCAAAGGTCAAGTTTGAGGAGAGATACAACACTGGCAAGAACAAATGGTTCTTCCAGAAGCTGTGGTTTTACATCTGTCCCAGTCATTAAAAATATTAAAAAAAAACAAACAGACTGGACTCTATGATGATCTTTTATTTTTATCTAGTTTGTTTCACTTTTTCTATTTCATATTCAGTGCTCCCATTTCATTTGGTATGTTTTCCCATTTCTCCATCACTCTCTATTTTTTTTGATGTTCTTTCTCAAGCAAAGTATAGTAGAAAAGCTTTTGTATACACATATATATCTATATAGAATATGTATAATACACATATTTTAGAAGACTTATGAATTTTTGCCTAGCTAAAAAATTCATGATATTTTGATTCCACTTGTCTGACTCAGTATGATAGAATACTAGATTTCTAATTTATATTCACTCAAAATTTTGATATAGTTCAATATATTTTGGCATCTAGTATTACTGCCAGAAGTCTATAAAGTTTATTATCTTAGTGATTAAAAAAAATGTGAATGAGGCTTGAAACTTCTAATCTAATTCTGAGAATATTAAGAAATATTATGTTGTTAAAAAAAAACAGGAAGTTAACAAGTGATACAGTATTAACTAAAGTACAGATTTTGTTCAAATCTTCACAAAATTTTATGCTAGTGTCCATTATTTGTTTTCATACCTTATTTAAGACTCCACATTATATTTAATTGCATTTAGCAGCTTCAGCTGCATGCAACAGATTCTGCTAAATTGTTTTCTCATTTTTATTCTATTACAAATATGTAATTTCCCATGTTACGGGTTCTTAGATATACCCCTCATTTAAAAGTGGATATTTAATTTCCAAATACATGGGATTTTTAGAAGTATCTTTGATATTAATTTCTCATTTAAATGCTTTTTCTCTGCAATCACCTTCTATGTTTTTCAGTCTTCTAACTTTATTGAGGCTTTCAAAGGCTAAGTTAAAGAGCTCTCTTGGTAAATGCACGCAGTACTTGAAAATACGTGGGTTATTTTCAACTATCTTTTGATAGTGATCGCTAACCTAAATCCACAGAAGTAAGAGAACAGATTCTGTATGATTTCTACACCTTTAAGACCATGAAATTTCTGCACCTGATCTTATGTCTCTGGGTATGTTCCAGTGTTTCTTAGTTTATAGTCAATGGGAACTTCAACAGAATCTGTATCCTACTGTTGTGTGAAAACTGTATAAATCTTTATTGTGTCGAACTGGTTTATAGTGCTTTTAAGGTATACTATATTCTACTTCTCTGTACAATCATCCTATTAATTTCTAAGAGTTTGATATTGAAACTCCAACTAAAAATCTTCATTTATCTACTTAAAACAAATGACTGTAATATATAATGGGACTATATGTAACTTTGTCCTGTATTTTCCACGTCTCCTGTAAATGTGTTATCATATTTTCATAATTTAAAAAATAAGAAAGAACAATTTAAAAATATTTTAGGAAAGAGGTTAAAGAGATGAAGCAAGACTATCAATCTATAACTGTTTAAGCTGGGGCATGGGTACCTGAAGGTTCTTTATAACAGTCATGCTATTTTAACATATACTTAAAATTTTCCTTAATAAAATGTTAAAAAATAAAAAGGGCATTACACTGTAGTTTTTTTCAATTGTTCTTTCCCTAAGTATACTTTCATTTACCTTACTCAATAGTAACTATTAGAGGTTAGGAAAATTTACTACTATAAGGTGCAAGAACAAGAATTAGGGTATAAACAAAACCTAATCATAGGAAAAGAAACAAAAGTAACTGCTTAGGCATATAAGCAATAAATGTATTATTTCCTAATGAAATGCTACTTTTATCAAGATATCAAAACCTCCTCCTTCCCCCTACCCCACCCCTCTCTCTTCCTGATGTCTACTTACTACTTTCCATCTTTCTTTGACCAGGATTCCAACACTGAGGATATCCGGCTGCTCTCCTCCTCCACTCATTGCAATTCACTGATGTGGTAGAATGGCTACACAGGCATCTGGCTCCCAAGGGTGGTTTCCATTTAACCTGAAACAAAAGAAACAGGAGCAGCATATCAGGACTAACTAATTAACACAAACATTCCAGCACCCAGAAGTACTACTAATCCTATACACTAATTAGGTTGCTTGGCTGGAAAGGGGGAAATCCCAAATCTTGGTTCTAAAATCTGTTTAGTGCATATAAAAAAGTACTTACCTTTCCATTACAGAGCCCAGTGAGATAACCAAACATTAAAGAGGCATTATATTGAAAGTGAAGTCGCTCAGTCATGTCGGACTCTTTGTTGGTACAAAAGTAATTCTAGTTTCATATCATGAATTTTAAATCATTATATCTAGGTTCAAACACATTTTTCTTAATCAAAATAGGATCCATTACAATCAACACATTTTTGTCAATGAAAAATAAGTTGGTTTATTCCTGTAGTGTAAAAATCTGTGCTTCAGGAATAGACAAACTCTTGGAAAGCATTTTCTGCCTCCTGCTGGCTGTGGAAGCATTTTCCCTGTAAAAAGTTGTCAAGAAGTTTGAAGAAGTTGAAGTCGGTTGCCACTGGTGAGAGGTCAGGTGAAGATGGTGGATAAGGCAAACCTTCGTAGCCCAATTTGTTCACCTTTTGAAGCGTTAATTGTGCAACGTGCAGTCAGGCATTGTCGTGGAGAAGAACTGGGCCCATTCTGTTGACCAATACTGGCTGTAGGTGTTGCAGTTTTTGATGCATCTCATCAGTTTGTTGAACATACTTCTCAGATGTAATGGTTTCGCCAGAATTCAGAAAGCTGTAGTGGATAAGAAACAAGCAGCAGATACCAAACAATGACCATGACCTTTCTTTGGTGCAAGTTTGGCTTTGGAAAGTGCTTTGGAGTTTCTTGGACCAACCACCAATCTGGTCATCCCTGGTTGTAGTATAAAATCCACTATTCATCACACATCACAATCCAATCGGAAAATAGTTCATGTAGAATAAAAGAACATGGACACTGCAAAACGACAATTTTTCTGATTTGCAGTCAGCTCATGAACGTGAGACACCCATTCATTGAGCTTTTTCACCATTCCAATTTGCTTCAAATGTCAAATGACCATAGAATGGTCAATGTTGAGTTCTTCAGCAACTTCTTGCATAATTTTAAGAGGATCAGTTTTGATGATGGCTCTCAATTTATTGGCGTCAACTTCCGATGGCCAGCCACTATGCTCCTCATCTTCAAGGCTCTCATCTCCTTTGCAAAATTTCTTGAACCACCACTGTACATTCATTAGCAGTTGCTGGGTCAAATGCGTTGCTGATGTTGTGAGCTGTCTACACTGCTCTATGACTCATTTTGAACACAAATTTAAAAAGCTCAAATTCACATTTTGTCTAACATCATTTCTATAGTCTAAAATAAATATAAAATAAACACCAAATAATAAATCATTTAAGTCTCTTAAGTTGAAGAAAGTGGGTAAAAACCACTAAACCATTCAGGTATGACCTAAATCAAATCCCTTATGATTATACAGTGGAAGTGAGAAATAGATTTAAGGGACTAGATCTGATAGACAGAGTGCCTGATGAACTATGGACAGAGGTTCGTGACACTGTGCAGGAGACAGGGATCAAGACCATCATCAGGAAATAGAAATGCAAAAAATCAAAATGCCTGTCTGAGGAGGCCTTACAAATTGCTGTGAATAGAAGAGAAGCAAAAAGCAAAGGAGAAAAGGAAAGATATAAGCATATGAATGAAGAGTTCCAAAGAATAGCAAGGAGAGATAAGAAAGCCTTTCACAGCCATCAATGCAAAGAAATAGAGGAAAACAACAGAATGGGAAAGACTAGAGATCTCTTTAAGGAAATCAGAGATACGAAGGGAACATTTCATGCAAAGATGGGCACAATAAAGGACAGAAATGGTATGGCCCTAACAGAAGCAGAAGATATTAAGAAGAGGTGGCAAGAATATACACAAGAACTGTACAAAAAAGATCTTCAAGACCCAGATAATCACCATGGTGTGCTCACTCATCAAGAGCCAGACATCCTGGAATGTGAAGTCAAGTGGGCCTTAGCAAGCATCACTACGAACAAAGCTAGTGGAGGTGATGGAATTCCAGTGGAGCTATTTCAAATCCTAAAAGATGATGCTGTGAAAGTGTTGCACTCAATATACCAGCAAATTTGGAAAACTCAGCAGTGGCCACAGGACCAGAAAAGGTCAGTTTTCATTCCAATCTCAAAGAAAGGCAATGCCAAAGAATGTTCAAATTACTGCACAATCGCACTCATCTCACACGCTAGTAAAGTAATGCTCAAAATTCTCCAAGCCAAGCTTCAGCAATACGTGAACTGTGAAATTCCAGATGTTCAAGCTGGTTTTAGAAAAGGCAGAGGAACCAGAGATCAAATTGCCAACATCCACTGGATCATCGAAAAGGCAAGAGAGTTCCAGAAAAACATCTACTTCTGCTTTATTGACTATGCCAAAGCCTTTGACTGTGTGGATCAAAATAAACTGTGGAAAATCCTGAAAGAGATGGGAATACTAGACCACTTGACCTGCCTCTTGAGAAATCTGTATGCAGGTCAGGAAGCAAGAGTTAGAACTGGACATGGAACAACAGACTGGTTCCAAATAGGAAAAGGAGTACGTCAAGGCTGTATATTGTCACCTTGCTTATTTAACTTACATGCAGAGTACATCATGCGAAACGCTGGGCTTGATGAAGCACAAGCTGGCATCAAGATTGCCGGGAGAAATATCAATAACCTCAGATATGCAGATGACACCACCCTTATGGCAGAAAGTGAAGAGGAACTAAAAAGCCTCTTGATGAAAGTGAAACAGGTGAGTGAAAAAGTTGGCTTAAAGCTCAATATTCAGAAAACTAAGATCATGGCATCCAGTCCCATCACTTCATGGCAAATAGATGGGGAAACAGTGGAAACAGCGTCAGACTTTATTTTGGGGGGCTCCAAAATCACTACAGATGGTGACTGCAGCCATGAAATTAAAAGACGCTTACTCCTTGAAAGGAAAGTTATGACCAACCTAGACAGCATATTCAAAAGCAGAGACATTACTTTGCCAACAAAGGTCCGTCTAGTCAAGGCTATGGTTTTTCCAGTGGTCATGTAAGGATGTGAGAGTTGGACTATAAAGAAAGCTGAGTGCTGAAGAATCGATGCTTTTGAACTGTGGTGTTGGTGAAGACTCTTGAGAGTCCCTTGGACTGCAAGGAGATCCAACCAGTCCTTCCTAAAGGAGATCAATCCTGGGTGTTCATTGGAAGGTCTGATGTTGAAGGTGAAACTCCAATACTTTGGCCACCTGATGAGAAGAGCTGATTCATTTGAAAAGACACTAATGCTGGGAAAGATTGAGGGCAGGAGGAGAAGGGGAAGACAAAGGATGAGATGGTTGGATGGCATCACCGACTCAACGGACATGAGTTTGGGTGGGCTCCGGGATTTGGTGTTGGACAGGGAGGCCTGGCGTGCTGCAGCTCATGGCATTGCAAAGAGTTGGACAGGACTGAGTGATCTGAACTGAACTGAATAAATTATTAGCAAAAAACATAATGCAATAAATGCACATTAAAGTGAAGTATAGCATAATTACATTTAAGAAGGCATCTCAAAATCAAACAACAAAGATCAACAATGCAAAACTGCAATTACTTTTGCACCATGCTAATACTGTTGAGAGGTCCTTAGACAGCAAGGAGTTCCAATCAGTCAATCCTAAAGGAAATCCATCCTGAATATTCATTGGAAGGACTGATGCTGAAGCTGAAGCTCCAATACTCTGGCCACCTGATGTGAAGAGCTGACTCACTGGAAAAGACCCTGATGCTGGGAAAGGTTGAGCACAGGAGGAGAATGGGGTGACAGAGGATAAGGTAGTTTGATGGCATCATCACTCAATGGACATGAATTTGAGCAAACTCCAAGAGACAATGAAGGACAGGGAAGCCTGGCGTGCTGCAATCCATGGGATAGCAAAAAGTCAGACATGACTGAGCAACTGAACAACAACAATACTTTGCAGCAACCTAATATTACAACTGCATTAAGCACAACCTAGAATCAAGACTGCAGGGAGAAATATCAGTAACCTCAGATACACAGATGACATCACCCTAATGGCAGAAAGTGAAGAGGAACTAAAGATCCTCTTGAGGAAAGTGAAAGAGGAGAGTGAAAAAGCTGGCTTAAAACTCAACATTCAAAAAACTAACATCATGCCATCTGGTCCCATCACTTCATGGCAAATAAATGGGGAAACAATGGAAAAAGTAAAAGACTTTATTTTCTTGGGCTCCAAAATCACTGCAGATGGTGACTGCTGCCATGAAATTAAAAGACGCTTGCTCCTTGGAAGAGAAGCTATGATAAACCTAGATAGCATATTAAAAAGCAGAGACATTACTTTGCTGATGAAGGTCCATCTAGTCAAAGCTATGGTTTTTCCAGTAGTCATGTATGGATATGAGAGATGGACCATAAAGAAAGCTGAGTGCTGAAGAATTGTTGCTTTTGAACTGTGGTGTTGGAGAAGACTCTTGAGAGTCCCTTGGACTGCAAGGAGATCCAACCAGTCCATCCTAAAGGAAATCAGTCCTGAATATTCACTGGAAGGACTGATGCTGACACTAAAACTCCAATACTTCGGCCACCTGACACGAAGAACTGACTCATTTGAAAAGACCCTGATGCTGGGAAAGACTGAGGGTGGGAGAAGAAGGGGACGACAGAGGATGAGATGGTTGGATGACATCACTGATTTGATGGACATGAGTTTGAGTAAGCCCTAGGAGTTGGTAATGGACAGGGAAGCCTGGCATGCTGCAGTCCATGGGGTTGCAAAGAGTCAGACATGACTGAGCGACTGAACTGAATGAACTGAATATTACTACACAAATATAGCTTACAATAACTGAGATTGCTAGACTATAGGGCAAGCATGGTGCCAATGGCAGTTGACTTAGACTACTACCCTTAGTCCAACCTTTTACTAAGAAAAAAAAATACCTAATTTACAACAGCTTACAGTTTAATAAGCTGCAAGATAGAGCTTAACATCACCAGAGCTAATAAAATTTTAATGTTACATAATGCACTTAAAATGCATAGGAAATAAACATGAGCCATAGGAAATAAACATGAGCCACAGAAAATGGCTGTTTATTAAACCCAATGCCAAAATACAGTCTAGTAAAACTACTGAATTTTAAATGGGAAAAAAAATTCACTGGACACAGGTGCAGAAAGTCCAAATTACACATAACAGGGAAAAATCAGTCTGAGAACAGACATCAGCACAAACAGCTTATAATATATTTAAGTATCCAAGGAAATGTGAGCCAAGCATGGTCTACCCTGCCAAAGTAACCTTCAAGGCTAAGGGAAGTAGTTACGAACACACAGAACCCAAATAATATTGGTCCTAAGAAATGCCGCTAGGAATCAACTACATAACAAGTATCAGACAGATTACGGTAGAAGATTTGACATGAGGATTGATCTGAGAAGACCTAAAATCAATGACAACCCAGTAGCAATAAGAACCCCTGCCTTCAGACTGCGAACTCTAAACATCATATTCCACTGAAAGAAATCAGGGCTCCTTGGAGAAATGTCTTATTCCAGGTCTGGCACAGGAAATTATGCACAATCAACCTGGTGCATCTCATCAAGTAAGAAAGCAAAAATGTTAACAACACTAGTATCAACAAATCAAAAGGAAATCAGAGACAAGGGAAGGAATCCTCATTTGTCAAAGATGAAACAATTTGAGCATATACAAGAATACAATGATTGAAAAACATCAAAAATATAAATACATACATATATATATACACACACACACACCCATGAGTTCACAATGACACTCAAAAAAGAAAAAAGATTAGAGGTCAATTGTCAAGATTGCGTGGGCACAACTCGTTATTCTAATAATTGGCAAATAAACAGAAAGAATCAAACATTTATCCTGCCTTTCTAGTATAAACAATATTTTGGGGAGACAAAAAAGATGATGAGGGTTACTTTTTCTTAGAGAATGGTCACAGCTAATAAATGCAGGAGAACTTATAGATTTAGAAAATCACCATTTTCCAATCCCTGGTTACATAATGAATCTAGACAATGACCATCAATGGCTGCTAAAGCCATAATGTAACAAGCGGATGGAGAACTTTAATATGGAAGGATCAAGTTGAACTCATTGGTCAACCTTAACATTACTAAAAGCCAGGACAATGAAACAAGAAGTGCTTCCTGATGCAACAAAATTTTCTCAGTACCACCTATGAAGTCTCTTGCCTTGAAACAAACAAACAAACAAAAAACCCTTAACTCTAGTCAAGCTTTTAGATTTGATTATAAGTTTACAAAAACAAGGGTGATCGAGGTACATGTTAAATGACAACATGAAGATATAATGAGCTAAATCCATGATGACGGAGATCCTAAAGAACAAAATGGCCCATATAAATGACAAAATGACCCAAAACAAATGGCATGGAAAATAATAAAAGCTTTACACTGCACACTATAAGAAATAAGATATATATATCAACCTAAAGCAGCAACTAGCAATTGGACCACCTCATGCGAAGAGCTGACTCATTGGAAAAGACCCTGATGCTGGGAGGGATTGGAGGCAGGAGGAGAAGGGGACTACAGAGGATGAGATGACTGGATGGCATCACCAACTCGATGGACATGAGTCTGAGTGAACTCCAAGAGTTGGTGATGGACAGGGAGGCCTGGTGTGCTGCGATTCATGGGGTTGCAACGAGTCGAACACGACTGAGCGACATAACTGAACTGTACTGAAGCATGTACTGGGTGAGCAACAATTGGTAATTTTGTAGGGTGTAATAACAGTAGCGTAGTTATGTTTATAGAGTCTTTCTCTGTAAGAGATACATAAACTACCAATGCAAAAAGTGATAAAAGGTCTTGAAAGTGAAAGTGTCCGACTCTTTGTGACTCCATGGATTGTAGTCCAACAGGCTCCTCTGTGTCCATGGAATTCTCCATTCAAGAATACTTGAGTGGGTACCCATTTCCCTTCTCCAGAGGATCTTCTCAACCCAGGGATCAAACCCCAGTCTCCTGAATGTCATGCAGATTCTTTACCATCTGAGCCACCAGGGAAGCAAAGTGATAAAAGCTCTTAGATTTGCCTTAAAACACTCTAAAGGGAAAAGGAGTTGTATTGGGGACAGAAGATCAAATGACATAAAAATAATAGAATTTTCATAAATTTTGGATGATGGGTACATGTAAATCCATTATACTATTTCTCAGTATATCTGCTATATTATATATTAAAAGTAAAAAACAAAAGATACATAGATTAAAAAGATCTAGAGTTCATTTTAACAAATGGAGCTGAGACAAGTACATACTCACATGCAAGAAGAATGAATTTGTACCCCTACCTAACATCATACATAAAAGTTAACTCAAAATGGATCAAAGACCTAAATATAGAAGCTAAAACTATATAAAACTCTTGGAAGAAAACACTGGCAGAAGTCTTCACTGGCCTTGGATTAAGCAATGATTTCTTAAATATGACACCTAAAGCACAACAAACCAAAGAAAATAGATAAATTGGAATCCATCAAAAGTTTTAAAATTTTATATGCCAAAAGACAACCTATGAAAATGTGCGAAATAACTGTAAACTATATATCTGATATGTGGCTAGTACCCAGAATATATAAAGAATAATTCAACAAAATGGAAGTCAATAATTCAATTTAAAAATGGGCAAAAGGCCTGAATAAATATTTCTCCAAAAATATATACAAATAGCTAAAAAGCACATGAAAAAAATGCTCAAAATCTCTAATCATTCAGTCAGTTCAGTTCAGTCGCTCAGTCGTGTCAGACTCTTCGTGACCCCATGAATCGCAGCACGCCAGGCCACCCTGTCCATCACCAACTCCCGGAGTTCATTCAGACTCACGTCCATCAAGTCAGTACAGAACTACAAATCAAAACCACATGAAAAATTGCCCCATACCCACTAGAATGGCTACCATTAAAAGAAAGTATCAAGTGGTGACAAGGATGTGGAGAAATTAGAACACCTGTACACTGTGAGTGAGGATATAAAATGATGCAGCCACTATGAAAAATAGTTTGGGAGTTGTTAAAAAATTAAGCAGTCAATTCCCATATGATTTAGCAATTCCACTTCAGGGTATATACCCCAAGAATTGAAAGCAAGGACTCAGACAAATATATTTGTGCACTCGTACCCATAGCAGCATTATTCACAATAGCCATAAGGTGGAAGCAGCCCACACATCCATCTACAGATGTATGGATAAAGAAAATGTGGACTATACATACAACGTAATACTATTCAGTCTTAAAAAAGAAATCCTATCACATACTGCAACATGGCTGAGTGATAAAGCTAGTCACCAAACGACAAATAATTTTATAATTCCATTTATATGAGATATCCAGAGTAGTCAAACTCATGAAAATAGAAGAATGGTGGTTACTATGGGCAAGTGAAGAGAGGGGGAAAGGAGCACTGTTGTTCAATAGGTATAGAATTTTAGCTTTGCAAGATAAAGAACTTTTAGAAATCTATTTTGAAACAGTAATAAATACACTTAACACAACTGAATGGTATACTTAAAAATGATGAGGATGGTAAAATTTTGTTGTGTGTTCCTTATCACAGTAAAAAAAAAAGAAAAAAAAAAAAAACAAAACTATGGGCCCCCTAGAGGAGAATCTGGTAATATTCAGCATAATAAGATAATTTACATTTAAACTCCAATCTAGCAGGGCTTCCCAGGTGGTGCTAGTGGTAAAGAACCCACCTACCAATGCAGGAGACATAAGTGATGCAGGTTTGATCCCTGGGTCGGGAAGATCCACTGGAGGAGAGCATGGCAACCCACTCCAGTATTCTTGCCTGGAGAATCCCATGGACAGGGTAGCCTAGTGGGCTACAGTCCACAGAGTAGCAAAGAATCACACACGACTGAAGCGATTTAGCATGCACTCCAGCAATTCCACTTCAGGGAACCTATTTCCAAGGTACCATGGTGAAAATATGTGAAATGAATTCTTCATAAGCCTTTTCACTATAACATTATTTGTAATTACAAAAAACCAGGGGAAAACTAACAGTCCATATTGGTTGAATATAAAATGTTTCACTAAGGTAATGGAGTACTAGTCCAGGAATAACAGATATATTGACACAGAGTGACTTTCAGGATAAATTGTTAAGTGAAAAAAAAATAAGATGCAGTGATGTGTTTACAGTATACTACCTTTTATGTAAAAGGGTAAATGTTAAGTATATTAGCATATTTGCTTTCATTTTTTTTTAAAAGGAAGGAAAAGCCAAAATGTGATAAAAATGATAGCAGAGATCAGTAAATTTTTTCAGTAAAGGGACAAATAATAAATATTTCAGTTTTTACAAGCCATATAACCTGTCACAGCTACTCAGCTTGGCCGTTTTAGCAAAAAAGAAGACAAAGACAATACATAAACAAAAGAGTATGTCTTCCAACAAAAATTCATTTACAAAAAGAGATAGGTGGCCAAATGTGGCCTGCAGGTTATTGTTTGCCAACCTTTCCCAGAAGGAGAAACTATGATGGAGGGGATACGGATAGAAGTTAAGACTTCTAAGAATGTACTTTGTGATAGAGTTTAGATTCTGGAATAAAAATTGTTGTTTTACACATGAGAAAAAAATTCCTATACGCCAAATTCAAGAAAGTACCATAGCAACAAGTACTCTGGCCACTTGATGTGAAGAGCCAACTCAGTGAAAAGACCCTGATGCTGGGAAAGATTGAGGGCAGGAGGAAAAGAGGGCATCAGAGGGTGAAATGGTTGGCTAGCATCACTGACCCAATGGACATGAGTTTGAGCAAATTCCAGGAGATAGTGAAGGACAGGGAAGCCTGGAGTGCTGCAGTCCATGGGGTCGTAAAGAGTTGGACTCGACTTAGCAACTGAACAACAAAAGCAAAAAGTAATCATCAGAACCTGCTTTAAACTCATCCCAGTCTTATCAATGACAGCTTCAAACTAGTAACCACAATTCAGAAGGTCAACCAACACAACCACATTTCATAACCACATATCAAAAGTTCAACCACTTCCTAAACAGTCCCACTTCACCAATCCCTGAACTCTAAGTTTCACAGCTCTCCTCTGAATGAGAGCAATAAAGTCAGCATTTTGTTCAGACACTAAGTGGTGACTTCTTTGTTCAAGACAATTAAAAGATAAATCAAGAGAAAAAAATACTAAAAATGAAAGGAGTACCATCTCTAAAAATTAAAAATAAACCAAGAACCCTCTGCTTATCAAGTATGTGGCATTATCACACAGAAAATAACTCAAGGGGCTTTGATTGCATAACTCCTAATCAGATATATCTTAAGTAAAAAAAGAATTATAAAGAAATCTTAAAACTACATTTAGTAGTTCTACTGTTAGAAATGATATCAATTCTGTTATTTAAAACCTATTATAGAGCTTCCCTAGTAGCTTAGTTGGTAAAGAATCTGCCTGCAATGCAGGAGACCCAGGTTTGATCCCTGGGTCAGGAAGGTCCCCTAGAGAAAGAAATGGCAGCCCACGAAAGTACTCCTGCCTGGAGAAGTCCATGGACAGAGGAGCCTGGCAGGCCACAGTCCATGGGATCACAGAGTCAGATGCAACTGTGTGACTAACTTTCACTTTTCATAGGTATATTGCAAGGCAGAAAAAAAAATCTAAAATAATGGCTAAAATAACCTCTCAAAAGTTTTGTATAAGACATAAAACAATAGACTGAAGAACCTTAATTAAATAGGATAGGCACACAGGATAGAAAATAATCCATTTCCAAACACATCAAAACCAAACTGCTGAAAATTAAACACAAAGAAAAACTTGATTTCCCTGGTGATCCAGTGGTTAAGAATCCATCTTTCAGTGCAGAGAACCTGGATGTGATTCCTGGGTGGGGAACTAATACTCCACCTGCCACAGGGCAACTAAGCCTGCACACCACAACTACTGAGCCCTTGCAACTCAACCAAGGCCATGCAACTGCAACTCCTGAGGCCACGTGCCACAACCACAGAATCCATGTGCCGCAGCAAAAGATTCTGGCTGGCAAGTAAGCCTCCACGTGGCCATAAATAAACAAATGGTTTTTTAAAAACAGCCAGAGGAAAATGACATATTCCTTACTGGGAACATTAATTCAATTGACTGTGACTTTCTCATAATAAAACATGGGGGTCAACAAGAAATAGAAAAACATGTTTAAAGTACTTAAAGTAAAAAAGTACTGTCAACCAGAATTCTATGCCCAGAGAAAATATCCTTCAGGGATAAGGACACTCTTAGATAAATGAAAATTAAGGTTATGTATTGTCAGCAGAGCTGCTGTGAAAGGATCACCAAAGAAACTTCTTCAGAGAAAAAAATATGACAGAGGGGAACCTGGACTAATAGGAATGAATGAAGAAAAACAGAAATCTAGGTAAATACAATAGACTAATCTCCTCTTAATTTAAAAAAACCATGCTTGAAAACTAAGAGCTAAAATTCTAACACTATCTAAAACGATTTTCAACGTATACAGATATAACAAGACAAAGCTAGTGGAGGTGATGGAATTCCAGTTGAACTATTTCAAATCTTAAAAGATGATGCTGTGAAAGTCTTGCACTCAATATGCCAGCAAATTTGGAAAACTCAGCAGTGACCACAGGACTGGGAAAGGTCAGTTTTCACTCCAATCCCAAAGAAAGGTAATCCCCAAAAATGCTCAAACTACCACACAATTGCACTCATCTCACACGCTAGTTAAGTAATGCTCAAAATTCTTCAAGCCAGGCTTCAACAATACGTGAACCATGAACTTCCAGATTTTCAAGCTGGTTTTAGAAAAGGCAGAGGAACCAGAGATCAAATTGCCAACATCTGCTAGATCATTAAAAAAGCAAGAGAGTTCCAGAAAAACATCTATTTCTGCTTTATTGACTATGCCAAAGCCTTTGACTGTATGGATCACAATAAACTGTGGAAAATTCTTGAAGAGATGGGAATACCAGACCACTTGACCTGCCTGTTGAGAAATCTGTATGCAGGTCAGGAAGCAACAGTTGGAACTAGACATGGAACAACAGATTGGTTCCAAATAGGAAAAGCAGTATGTCAAGGCTGTACACTGTCACCCTGCTTATTTAACTTATATGCAGAGTACATCATGTGCTTGGGCTAGATGAAGCACAAGCTGGAGATTGCTGGGAGAAATATCAATAACCTCAGATATGCAAGGAGAAGGCAATGGCACCCACTCCAGTACTCTTGCCTGGAGAATCCCATGGATGGAGAAGGCTGGTAGGCTGCACTCCATGGGGTCGCTAAGAGTCAGACACGACTGAGCAACTTCACTTTCACTTTTCACTTTCATGCATCATTGGAGAAGGAAATGGCAACCCACACCAGTGTTCTTGCCTGGAGAATCCCAGGGACGGGGGAGCCTGGTGGGCTGCCGTCTATGGCGTTGCACAGAGTCGGACATTACTGAAGCGACTTAGCAGCAGCAGTAGCAACAGATATGCAGATGACACTACCCTTGTGGCAGAAAGTGAATAAGAACTAAAGAGCCTCATGATGAAAGTGAAAGAGGAGAGTGAAAAGTTGGCTTGAAGCTCAACGTTCAGAAAACTAATATCATGGCATCCAGTCCCATCATTTCATGACAAATATATGGGGAAAAGGTGGAAACAGTGGCTCACTTTATTTTGGGGGGCTCCAAAATCACTGCAGATGGTGACTGCAGCCAAGAAATTTAAAAGACGCTTACTCTTTGGAAGGAAAGTTATGACCAACCTAGATAGCATATTCAAAAGCAGAAACACTACTTTGCCAACAAAGGTCCGTCTAGTCAAGGCTATGGTTTTTCCAGTAGTCATGTATAGATGTGAGAGTTGGACTATAAAGAAAGATGAGCGCCAAAGAATTGATGCTTTTGAACTGTGGTTGTTGGTGAAGACTCTTGAGAGTCCCTTGGACTCCAAGGAGATCCAACCAGTCCATACTAAAAGAGGTCAATCCTGAGTGTTCATTGGAAGGACTGAGGTTGAAGCTGAAACTCCAATACTTTGGCCACCTGATGCGAAGAGCTGACTCATTTGAGAAGACCCTGATGTTCGGAAAGATTGAATGCAGGAGGAGAAGGGGACGACAGAGGATGAGATGGTTGGATGGCATCACCAACTCAATGGATGTGAGATTAGGTAGACTCCGGGAATTGGTGATGGACAGGGAGGCCTGGCATGCTGCGGTCCATGGGCTCACAAAGAGTCGGACACAACTGAGCGACTGAACCGAACTGGTCAAGACAATCACAATGAAAAGACAGAACAGTAAAGAGACCTATATGACAGTGATTAGACTTCTGTACTCTACCTGATGTGGTGATATAATAATTCTAGTAGACTGTGGAAATTAAGTAGGTATACTGAAAACCCTACAAGAACCATTCAAAAAGAACTATATAAAAAAAGATATAATAAAAAGTAAAATAGATGAAATTTACAGTGGAAAGCCAAAACATGTTAAGATAATTCAAAAAAAGCTAAGAAAGGAGAAACAGGAGAACAAAAGCAGAGACCGCAAACATAAGACAAAAATAATAAAATGCTTAGAGCTAAACTCAAATATACCTGTAATTACCTTAAATAGAAATGGCCTAAACACACAACTGAAAAGACAGAGATTATGAAGATGAGTATGATTTCTACAAGAAACTCACTTCAAAAATAACAGAAAACTTAGGCTAAAAACAAAGGTATGCTCAGTTTTGCTCCAGTTTTCTTTACCCTCTAAACAGTTCAATCTTGGCACATTAGCATGCATCAGCAAAATTTTGGTGACATTTTTGTAGCCTGGCAGAATAGATTAACTTACAGCTATTTCACTTCAAAATATATTGAGTATGACTTCATATTAAGGCAGCAGTAGGTACAACATGGTAATACATTACTAACTTTAAACACTTATAGAAATGTAATGCACCAGTTTCCAGCATTTCCAGTGTGGGACCTCCTGTTCAAATATAATTTAATGTAACAAAATAGAATTTAGAAGTAAGGCTGTCTATTTGGTATTCAACTGTTTGCTACATCTTTAAAATTCTTCTCTGTCAGTCTATATTGGTTTTTAAATTATTATTATATTTCAGTTTCTTTGAGAACTTTTGCGTTTCATGAGTTTTGCTTTTATTATATAAGTATCATTATCAACTTATTTATGAATTTAAAAGGCAAAAGAATGGGGAAAGATATACCACACATAAAGCTGGAGAACCTATACAAATCTTCCTTGATTTATGATAGATGAGGTATCCCATCATTAAGCTGAAAATACTGTAAGCCAAAAATGCATTCAAAACACTAATGTACCAAACATTGAAGCTTGGCCGAACCTACCTGAAACATACTTAGAACACTTAAATTAGCCTACAATCGAGCAAAATAATCTAACAAGTCTATTTTGTAATGAAATGTTGAATATCTCACATAATTTTCTGACTGCATTATTGGAAGTGAAAAACAGAATGGCTCTATAGGAACAGAATGGCTGTAAATGTATTCACCATGATTGGTTTCTACTCAATCCATATCACTTTCACACCAGCGTAAAGTTGAAAAATTGCAAACTGAACCATAAGTCAGAACTGTTTGTATCACTATCAGACAATGTAGACTTCAGAGCAAAGAAAATCCCCAGAGATAAAGAGGGACATCACATAATCACAGAAGGCCAATTTACAAAGAAACTATAAATGTGCACGCATCTAAAAACAGCATCAAAATACATGAATCACATGAACAAGGTGAAAGAAGAAACAGGCAAACTCATAATTAGAGACTTCATCACTCCTGCCTCAAAAGAAATAGACAAAAATACCAGCAAGATATTTGAACAGAACTGAACAATAGTACTATGGTATAATAAAAACATATTGGGTCTTTATATTTGGTCTATAAATCTTTTTATCTCCAGCTCCTTCACAGAGCTTGGCATTTACTAAATGACAAGAATGCCTGTTATGCTAATGAGGGGACTCCTGAATCAGACAGACCAAACATGTGATTAGAGGGTTTAAACGTTTGGCCCAATCTCTAATCTCCAACCTCTAGGGAGAGTGGGCCTGGAGATGTGAACTCAATTACATGGACAATGATTTCATTTCTCATGTCTATCTAATGAAATCTTGATATTAAAAACACTGAGTAACAAGGCTCAGGGAGATTCCTGGTTGGTGAACATATTGATGTACCAAGAGGGTGGTGTACCCTGATTCCATAAGTACAGAAGTTCTTGTGCTTAGAATCCTTACAAAAAAAAAAAACCAAAAACGAATCCTTACAAACTGGCCCTATGTACCTGTTCATCTGGTTGTTCATTTTTATTCTTTATAATAAAAACTTCTGGGCATACACACTGAGGAAACCAGAAGGGAAAGAGACACATGTACCCCAATGTTCACTGCAGCACTGTTTATAATAGCCAGGACATGGAAGCAACCTAGATGTCCATCAGCAGATGAATGGATAAGAAAGCTGTGGTACATATACACAATGGAGTATTACTCAGCCATTAAAAAGAATACATTTGAATCAGTTCTAATGAGGTGGATGAAACTGGAGCCTATTATACAGAGTGAAGTAAGCCAGAAAGAAAAACACCAATACAGTATACTAATGCATATATATGGAATTTAGAAAGATGGTAACAATAACCCTGTATACGAGACAGCAAAAGAGACACTGATGTATAGAACATTCTTTTGGACTCTGTGGGAGAGGAAGAGGGTGGGATGATTTGGGAGAATGGCATTGAAACATGTATAATATCATATATGAAACGAGTCGCCAGTCCAGGTTCGATGCACAATACTGGATGCTTGGGGCTGGTACACTGGGATGACCCAGAGGGATAGTACAGGGAGGGAGGAGGGAGGAGGGTTCAGGATGGGGAACATGTATATACCTGTGGCAGATTCATGTTGATATATGGCAAAACCAATACAATATTGTAAAGTTAAAAAATACAATAAAATAAAAAGTTTGACAAAGACTATTCTAAATAATCTATAGACTAAAGAAAAAGTCTTTAGGTAAATTAGAAAATATGAATAAAAATTAAAACACAACAAAATTTGGTGGGATGTAGCTAAAGCCTTGGTTGGAGGGAAAATTAAAACATTAAAAACTTGTGTAACAGGACTTATCATTATAGACTCTACAAACATTAAAAAGTATAAAAGATCAATACTGCACACATAACCTGGACAACAATGGACCAATTTCTCAAAAGCTGCAAACCCAACAATTCACCCAAGATGAAAGGAAAAGTCTGAATTGTCCTGTTAAAAAAACTGAACCCATAATTCAAAACCTTCCCACAAAAGAATACAGAGATTTTTCCACTGCCAAATTCTATCAAATGTTAAAAAAAGATCTATACAATCTCTTCCAGAAATAGAAGGGTAGGAAATACACCCCAATTCATTTTATGAAGACAGCATTAGCCTGATATGAAAACAGTCATAAAGCTGGAGGGGAAAACAGTAATGCCTAGTGTGGAAACTGGAGAAGGCAATGGTACCCCACTCCAGTACTCTTGCCTGGAAAATCCCATGGACAGAGGGGCCTGGTGGGCTGCAGTCCATGGGGTCGCTAGGAGTTGGACACGACTGAGCGACTTCACTTTCACTTTTCACTTTCATGCGTTGGAGAAGGAAATGGCAACCCACTCCAGTGTTCTTGCCTGGAGAATCCCAGGGATGGGGGAGCCTGGTGGGCTGCTGTCTATGGGGTCTCACAGAGTCGGACACGACCGAAGCGACTTAGCAGCAGCAGCAGCAGTGTAGAAACTATAAAAATGATTTTTAAAAAAAAACAATAAAAGACAATGCAAGAAAAACCAATCTTCCCCATGAACATCTATCAGTTCAGTTCAGTTACTCAGTCGTGTTTGACTCTTTGCAACCCCATGAACCGCAGCACACCAAGCCTCCCTGTCCATATACATAGACACAAAAATTCTCAACAAAATATTAGTAAATTAAATCCAGAAATACATAAAAAGCATTACACTTCAGTGCCACATGGTTTACTCTGGGGAAGTAAGACTTGTTTAATATTCAAAAATCAATTCATAAAATTCATCAGATTAACAGTCTAAAACAAAAAACAACATAATTATTATTTAATGCAGGAGAAGCATTTGACAAAATTCAAGTCATACATGATATAAACTCTTAGTAAACTAGGAGTGGAATGCAATTTTCTCAACCTGATAAAGGACAGTAAAAAAAAAAAACGCTGCTCAAACTGATCAACATATTTAACAATATTCCAACTGAAATTCAAGGAAAAGCCATTACATAGACATGCTGATTCTAAAATTTATGTGGAAAGGTGGATCAGTCCTGGGTGTTCTTTGGAAGGAATGATGCTAAAGCTGAAACTCCAGGACTCTGGCCACCTCATGCGAAGAGTTGACTCATTGGAAAAGACTCTGATGCTGGGAGGGATTGGGCGCAGGAGGAGGACGACAGAGGATGAGATGGCTGAATGGCATCACCGACTCAATGGATGAGTCTGAGTGAACTCTGGGAGTTGGTGATGGACAGGGAGGCCTGGCGTGCTGCGATTCATGGGGTCGCAAAGAGTCGGACACGACTGAGCGACTGAACTGAACTGAAAGGAACTAAAGTATCTAAAACAGTTTTGAAAGACAGTAATAAAGTTGGAGGAATCACAGTACATGATTTTAAGACTTAATACTATATAGTTACAGTAATCAAGCCAGTGTGCTATTGGCAAAGGGATAGTCATATTACAAATAAATGAAATACAATAGAGTGCATAAACAGATCTACACAAATAGTTCAATTAAATTTTCAGCTTTTTAAAAATGCAAGTATAATCCACATACCGTATTTTAAAGTATACAATTCAGTGGTTTGTAGTATATTCACAAAGTCGTATATTCACCACCACTATCCAATTCCAGAACATTTTCACCAACCCAAAAAGAAACTTCATACTTATTAGCTATCACTCTATTCGTTCCTTTCCCTGGCCCCTGGCAACCACTAGTCTATTTTCTGTCTCTCTAGCTTTGCCTAGTCTAAGCCAAGCGGTATTTGACAAAGACGGAAAGGCCACTCGACACAGATAAGACAGAATTTTCAACCAAGTGTTGGAACAGTTGTAAGCTGTATGGAAAAAACAACCTCAATCTTAAACCTCAAACCTTACATAAAAAACTTAACTTAAAATGTATCACAGATCTAAATGTAAAACACAAAACATTTAAAAATAAACTTGTAATAAAACTTTGTGCAAAAGGTTTTGGACATGATACCTAAATCACATTTCATAAAAGAAAAAAACCTGATAAATTGAACTTTACTAAAATTGAAAACTTATACTCTGTGAAAGACATTGTTAAGAAAATGAAAAGACAAGCTATATACTGGAAGAAAATGTGTGCAAATCATAATATCCAACCAAGGGCTTGTATCCAAATACATACAGAACACTTAAAATTCAACTGTATGTAAACGAATGACCCAATTTAAAATGAGGCAAAAAACAGACACTTCACCAAAGAGGTTATATTGACTGGACATGAAAAGATGTTTGACATCACTGGCCAGTCTCCAGAAGTTACATACTGTATGATTATATTTATATGACATTTTCAAAACAATAAAACTAGAGTAACAAAGAACAGATCAGTGGTTGCCAAGAGTTAGAGGTAGGATAAAGGTATGATTATAAAGGGATATTATGAGTGGAATATTAGCCATTAAAAAGAATGAAATAATGCCATTTGCTGCAACATGGATGGACTTAGAGACTGTCATACTGAGTGAAGTCAGACAGAGAAGGCTAAATATCATATGACATCCCTTATATGTGGTCATCTAAAAAATGACACAAATGAAGTTACTTACAGAATGGAAACAGACTCACAAACTTAGAGAATTAATTTCTGGTTGTTGGGGGAAGGCATAGCAAAGGCATTTGGGATGGACATGTGCACACTGCTACATTTAAAATGCATAACCAACAAGGACCTACTGTACAGTACATGGAACTCTGCTCAATGCTATGTGGCAGCCTGGATGGGAAGGGAGTTGTGACCCTATGGACTGTAGCCCTCCAGGCTCCTCTGTCCATGGAATTCTCAAGGCAAGAATAATGGAGCGGGTTGTCATTTCCTACTTGAAGGGATCTTCCTAATCCAGGAATTGAACCCTCATCTCTTATGTCTCCTGCATTGGCAGGCAGATTCATCACTCTGCCACCTGGGAAGCCCCCAGTATCCTGGGTGGAGTCCTTCAAGACACTGATATAAAGCTAAAAAATACACTTGCTCCAACTAGAAATTGAGCCCTAAGGAAAAAGCCCAGAATCCTATAAGCTACCAAGGTATACTATATCGCTTCTAAAATGACTCCTAATAATCCCTATCTCATGCTATTGACCCCTTCCCCTTGAGTGTAGGTGAATCCAGTAACCTGCCTCTAATGAACAGAATGCAGCAGAAGCGACAGGATGCACTTCTCATCTTCAGGTCACCAAGTGACATCTACCTTGCTTATTATCTCTCTATAGCTCTTCCTACTTGCTCTGATGAGGAAAGCTGTCCATGTTGCCTCAAGGAAAGACTCATATGCTAGGACAACCTCTGCTGACATATGATTCCACTTATAAAGGGTACCTGAAAGCTCTCAGTCCAACCACCCACAAGGAATGGAATCATGCCAACTACTGGAGTAAGCTTGGAAATAGAACCTTCCCCAGGTGAGCCTTGAGATGACTACAGCCTACCTTAATTGTAGCCTGTGGTTGATCTTGAAACAGAATACCCATCTGAGTAACACACAAAATCCTTACCCACAGACATTCTGAAATAATAAAGGTTGCTGTTTTAAAACACTAAGTTTGAGGTAATTTGTTATGCAGCCATAAATAACTAATGCTATCTATGTATATCAAGGTATATGTATATCAATGTTATAAGACAAGAGTTTCTCAAAGTTGTACACAAACCACAGGTTCTTTCTGATTCCATATCACAAATTTTATCTGAGAAAATTAATGTAATTTGGCTGCAGCATCGATGCTGTCAAGTACCTGTGATTCATTTTTTAAGTAACACTAATAGACTTAAAATAATCTGGGTGAGGGAAAATGAGATACTGCAAGAGAGAAATGAAATAATTCCTTCTTGGCAATACCCTCAAAGACTTAAAATAACAAGTAAATAGCATGCTAATGAATTCAGACAATGATGCTAAATCTGGAGGTATTGCCAAAACAGACCCAAAGATGATCAAAATATGGACAGAACATACTAAATGGAGATGCAACTTGTAAAAGACCATGTGGTGAAAAATCACTTGAAACATTTACTTGGTAGAAAAAGATTAAGAAGAAAAATAGCCAATAAATTAATAAGTAAATATTGACAATCTCCTAGATTACAAATTCTTTGACAAAGAAGATCCTATTATAGTCACTAAATCCTCTGCCATAATAAAAAATTATGAAGTTTGAAGTTAATCAACAGATATTTGGTAAAGTAATTTAGTCAGCTGAAAAAGAGACATTAAACTGCATGTAATTTAAAAGTCACATAGGGTCACATATAGAGTTATAACAGATGAGAGGAAAAATGAGAACTAAAAGGAGAATGGAAATCAGAAGGATAGGACGCATAGGCAGATGGATAAAAAGTGTACAAGAATTCCAAAAACATAAACCAGATCAAACCACACTTAATGACGAGAAGTCCCTACAAGAGTATTATCTGAGAAAGTAACGTAACACTGCAGTGTCTTTATTGTCTTTTAGCTTCAGTGAGTGCTAAATTGCTTCAATCCTGTCCAACTCTTTGTGACCCTATGGACTGCAGCCTGTCCTGTCCAAGGAATTTGCCAGGCAAGAATACTGCAGTGGGTTGCCATTTTCTCCTCCAGTGGATCTTCCTGACCCAGGGATCCAGTCCATGTCTCCTGCATTGCAGGTAGATTCTTAACGGACTGAGCCATCAGGGAAGCCCAGACTACCTAGATTCAAATCCTGGCTATGTGACCTATGACCCATAACTTGACTTCTCTGTTGTTGTTGTTCAGTCGCTCAGTCGTGTCCAACTCTTTGCAACCCCATGGATGCAGCACACCAGGCCTCCCTTCATCCCAGAGCTTGCTCAAATTCATGTCCATTGAGTTGGTGATGCCATCCAACCATCTCATCCTTTGTCATCCCCTTCTCCTCCTGCCTTCTATTTTTCCCAGCACCAGGGTCTTTTTCAATGGGTCGGCTCTTCGCATCAGGTGGCCAAAGTACTGGGGCTTCAGCATCAGTTCTTCCAATGAATATTCAGAGTTGATTTCCTTTAACTCTGACTGATTTCCTTGTTGTCCAAGGGACTCTCCAGAGTCTTCTCTCCAACACCACAGTTTCAAAGCATCAATTCTTCGGCACTCAGCCTTCTTTATGGTCCAACTCTCACATCCATACATGACTTCTGGGAAAAACCATAGCTTTTACTAGACAGACCTTTATCAACAAAGTAATGTCTCTGCTTTTTAATACGCTGTCTCGGTTTGTCATAGCTTCTCTTCCAAGGAACAAGTGTCTTTTAATTTCATGGCTGCAGTCACCATCTGCAGTGATTTTGGAGCCCAAGACAATAAAGTCTTTCACTGTTTCCATTGTTTTCCCATTTATTTGCCATGAAGTAATGGGACTGGATGCCATGATTATAGTTTTCTGATCGTTGAGTTTAAAACCAGCTTTTTCACTCCTCTCTTTCACCTTCATCAAGAGGCTCTTTAGTTTCTCTTCACTTTCTGCCATTAGGGTGGTGTCATCTGCATATCAGAGGTTATTAATATTTCTCCCAGCAATCTTGATTCCAAAATGTGCTTCATCCAGCCCAGCATTTTGCATGATGTACTCTGTATATAAGTTAAATAAATAGGGTGGTAATATACAGCCTTAACTTAACAATACACACTCCTTTCCCAATTTTGAACCAGTCTATTGTTCCATGTTCAGTTCTAACCACTGCTTCTTGACCTGCATACAGGTTTCACAGGAGGCAGGTAAGGTGGTCTGGTATTCCCATCTCTTGAAGAATTTTCCACAGTTTGTTGTGATCCTCACAGTTAAAGGCTTTAATGTAGTCAATGAAGCAGAAGTAGATGTTTTTCTGGAATTCTCTTGCTTTTTCTATGATCCAATGGATGTTGGCAATTTGGCCTCTGGTTCCTCTGCCTTTTCTAAATCCAGCTTGTACATTTGGAAGTTCTCGGTTCACATGCTGTTGAAGCCTAGCTTGGAGGATTTTGAGCATGACCTTAGTAGCATGTGAAATGAGTGCAATTGTGCAGTAGTTTGAACACCCTTTGGCATTGCCCTTCTTTGGTATTGGAATGAAAACTCCATAACTTCTCTATGACTCTTCAATTGCCTCAGTTATAAAAAGAGGATAAGTGTGGCTATTTAAGGATTAAAATTCATAATATATGGTATATGTAAAAGTGCTTATTCATCCCAGTGCCTGCTACACTGACTATGCCCAATAAATGGTAATCATTATTTATTATTATACATCATTTGCATGCTTCTTAACCAACAGAAGAAGAAATAATCACAATCACAAACATAATGCTGTCCAAAACAGTCCCTGAATTGCTTGAATGCTGATGAAAGGAAATAATCATGGAAGACTAGAATTTAAACCTAGTATGCAACTACTACTTATCAAATTGATATGAAAATGTTTTTGTCAGCAAGAGAAACTGTTACTCTACAACTATGATTCAAATTAAATTATAGCATTTGATTTGTTATAATTTTGCTCTTAGAGTTAACAAAAATTGGTTGACCAAAAAGGAAATAGAAGTATTTCTAGGATGGAAAAAGTATATATTCGTTCCCAAATGTGTTTTGACTTGAAGCAAATTTTGAGTACACACCGACTTTAAAAAAAGAAAGCATTGTCATAGTGAATATAAAAAAAGAACTTATTTAAATATAAAAAGTAAAGATTCATATACTGCTAGTAGGAATGTACTTTGGAAAATGGTTCCTTATTACAAAGTAAAGCTGAAAACATGCACCAACTGTGACCCAGCAACCCTTTTCCTATGTATACATCCTAAAAACACTCTTCTCACATGTACTGGGAACTATGTACAAGAATTTTCAATCACATTGTCCATAAATACCAAAACCTGGAAACAACCCAAATGTCCAGCAAGAGAAGAATGGATACATTATACTCATACAGTAAAAAAATGTAGTAGCTTCCTACTGCTGACATAACAAATCACCATAAATTCAGCAGCAAAACAACATAAAGTTACAGTCTTACAGTTCTGGAAATCAGAAGTCCAGACTTCCACTGGGGCTAAACTCAAGGTGTCAGCAAGGCTATGCTCTTTCTAGAGTCTCTAGAGGAGAATCCTTTTCCTTGACCTTTCCAACCTCAAGAAGTTGCCTTCATTCTTAGGTTCATGGCCTCATCCACCATCTTCAAAACTAGAGTGGTTTAGTCAAGCATCTTCAAAATTCTCTGACCTGTGCCTCCATCATCACATCTCTTTATTTCCCTCTGACAAAATATATATGCCTCCTTTTTGTAGGTCCCTTGTGAGTACACTAAGCCCAAGTGGATAATGAAGAATAACCTTCCCATCTCAGAGCTTTAATTTAATGACACCTATAAAGTTCATTCCCCTATAAGGTATCATATTCAGAAGTTTCAGGGATTAGGAAGTGAATATCTTTCGAATAATACCATTATTTGAAAAATATACTAAAATGAAGAAACTACTGCTACTCTGAACTACATGAAGAAACTCAAGTGTTGTTGTTGTTTAGTTGCTAAGGTGTAACAGACTCTTTTGCGACCCTGTGGACTGTAGTCCATCAGAATCTTCTGTCCATGGGATTCTCCAGGCAAGAACACTGGAGTGGGTTGCCATTTTCTTCTCCAGGGGGTTTTTCTGACCCAGGGATCAAACCAACGTCTTCTACATTGGCAGGCAGATTCTTTACCCTGAGCCACCAGGTAAGACAACAGATATTGAAAAAAATCAAGCAATACAAAAATATACATACAATGTAAGTCCTTCCATATGAAGTTCAAAAATAAGCAAAACTAAATTATGATAAATAGGGGTACAAATATAGGTAGTTAATATAAAGAATATAAAGAATAAAACAAGAAAATGATTTTTCATAAAAAGCATAAGAACGAATTGCTTTGGAGTAAGAAAAGGGCTTCCCTGGTAGCTCAGTCGGTAAAGAATCTGCCTGCAGTGCAGGAGACCCATGTTCAATCCCTGGATCGGGAAGATTCACTAGAGAAGGAAATAGCAAACCACCCCAGTATTCTTGCCTGGAAAATCCCATGGACAGAGGAGCCTGGCAGGCTATAGTCCATGAGATCAAGAGAGTCGGACACGATAGTGACTAAACCACCACAAGAAAAGGGGATGAGATAAAGAAAGGGCTTCTGAGATACTGGCAATGTTCTATTTCTTGTCCCCTTGGCTTTCCTCTTTAAACTGTACACACACGTTTTTACATACCCTATGATTAGGGCTTCCCCAGGGGCTCAAACAGTAAAGAGTCTGCCTGCAATGCTGGAGACCTGGGTTTAATCCCTAGGTCCGGACATCCCCTGCAGAAGGAAATGGCAACCACTCTGGTATTCTCGCCTGGAAAATTCTATAGATGGAGGAGCCTGGCGGGCTACAGTCCATGGGGTCGCAAAGAGTCAGACACGACTGAGTAACTAATGACTCTTAAAAAGAATAGTAACAGATAACAGTAATATAAACCAGAGAAGGGAGAGCCAGACACAACCTAGATTAGGCAACAATCATCTAGCAGTATGACAGCAAGAGACTGTCCCATCTGTACAACGGTGAAAAGTCAGGTAACCTGTGAGTTGGGCATGAGGCAGAAATCTAGGTTCAGAGTAAAGAACAGGGTTACAAGCAACTGCAAAATCACATGTCTTCTAAGACACTTTACAAAGTCTTCCTACAAAACTATAAATTTTTTGAGGTCAAGAGCAGAATTCTTCTCATCTTTGTATCTCAGTACCTAGTATAATACCTACCACAGAATAATCATTGAATAAAAAATGAATGGAAGAATGAATGAAATGTCTTTTACCACCTAGACAGTTGAATGAAAAGAAGTAGTCCTCAAGTAAATAAGTAAGAGTTGACTTTTAAATTTATCATATGTGCCAAGTTGCTTCAGTCGTGTTCAACTCTGTGCGACCCCATGGGCTGTAACCTGCCAGGCTCCTCTGTTCATGGGCATACTGGCAAGAACACTGGCAGGGGTTGCCATGCCCTCCTCCAAGGAATCTTCCTGACCCAGGGGTCGAACCTGCATCTCTTATGTCTCCTGCATTGGCAGGCGGATTCTTTACCACTGGCGTCACCTGGGAAGCCCAATTTAACAGACTGTCATTCAATAATTCTTACAAACACATAGAAGAGTACAAAGAAGTATAAATGCGTAGTTTTGCCCTCAATGAGATTACAATCAAAGGAAGAAGTTAAACAATTTTTTCCAAATTATTTTTTGAAGTAGAACACATAATATAAAACCAGAAATTAATAGTATTAATAACTTTTTGGATTAAAAAGGCAAAATATATAAGTTCAGTTCAGTCGCTCAGTCGTGTCTGACTCTTTGCGACCCAATGAATCGCAGCAGGCCAGGACTCCCTGTCTATCACCAACTCCTTTAGTTCACCCAGCCTCATGTCCATAGAGTCAGTGATGCCATCCAGCCATCTCATCCTCTGTCGTTCCCTTCTCCTCCTGCCCCCAATCCCTCCCAGCATCAGAGTCTTTTCCAATGAGTCAACTCTTCGCATGAGGTGGCCAAAGTACTGGAGTTTCAGCTTTAGCATCATTCCTTCCAAAGAAATCCCAGGGCTGATCTCCTTCAGAATGGACTGGTTGGATCTCCTTGCAGTCCAAGGGACTCTCAAGAGTCTTCTCCAACACCACAGTTCAAAAGCATCAATTCTTCGGCGCTCAGCCTTCTTCACAGTCCAAGTCTCACATCCATACGTGACCACAGGAAAAACCATAGCCTTGACTAGATGAACCTTTGTTGGCAAAGTAATGTCTCTGCTTTTGAATATGTTATCTAGGTTGGTCATAACTTTCCTTCCAAGGAGTAAGCGTCTTTTACTTTCATGGCTACATGAGCCTAAATGAAAAAGAGTTCTGATTACAGTGAGAGAACACATAAGCCTGAAAGTAAGTTGAGTTTGGATTGTAAAAATCAGGCTAGGAAGAGAATGGACTTCATTCAACTTAAAGGGAGAAGGAAGAGCCATTGAGGACTTCAGAGCAGGGGAGGATATGCAAGAGCAAAGAAGTCCAGTTACAACTACTATTATCTAGACAGGCTGAAGCAAAAAATTCTCCTACATTTGCAGGAAGCTAAACAGATAACAGCATGGTTCTATAAGTGCCATATATAGCTTATACATAAGATTCTGTTCTTTAATAGAAAAACAGGAAAATTATTTTTACCTACAATTTTAATTTCAATGAGAACAGTCCTAGAATTAATCATCAGAAGAGCTTATGACGTGTCTAAAGAGTAAGGAAAATATTTCTGAAACTATGTTTGGGCACAACGATAATACAGATTTCTAATGACAGCATAACTTTGAAATATGATTCCTCTTTGTTTGAGATTTCATATACCCACCAGACCACTTTAGCTTCTGACCACCACAGTTAACAGAGACCAGATTTAGCCTCCTACCTTAAATGGGAAAAATAGACAAAATATATGAAACAAAGGATTTTAGACACTAGACAATAGGCAGCACAGAATAAGGATCCACAAAAGAAAATGTGAGGTCATCCTTAAGATTGCCCCCAGCTTATTGCCTGAGAGAGTTTTCAGACTGCAGTATAGGAATGAGGAACCCAAACAGAACTAAGCAGTCTCAATGAGCTGAAGAGACAGAATTAAGAGTTTTGAGAAGGCCAAGGCAAGGGAGAACACTGAAGAGAGCTGTACAAAGACATGCCTCTTGATATCTAGAGGCAGTTCCTCTTGAAACTTTGGGTTAGTACTTATGAATGCATGTGTGTAACAAAGCAAAGAACAACTAGAAAGGCGCAGGCAGAACAATCCTTAATGATCACACAGGTCTGTGAAGAGTCTGTATAGTCACAGAGTGAAAAAAATTTTTTTAAAAATCTTTAAAAACATCCAGGGCCATGAATGCATCTAACTATTTTCAAATAACTATATCCCAGAACAAATCCCCATAACATTTATGAAAATTAAAAAAAAAAAAAATTTCAGCATACAACAGTGTAAAATCATAATGTCTGGCATCCAAAGAGAAATTACCAGGGATACAAACAAGGAGAAATAACAATCAATAAAAACAGACTCAGAAATGGTGCAGATATAAAATGGAGGATAAGAACTTTAAAAGAGCTAATACAAATATATTCAAGAAAATAGAGAAAAGCATTAAGCATGAGGAAAGAAATGGGGAGTTTTTTTTTAAATAAACTTCTAGACATGAAAAGTATACATCTGAGATTTTTTTTAAATACACTGGATAGGATTAATACCAGCTAACCACTGTGAAAGAAAGGATTAGTGAAGCTGAAGGTAAAGAAAAATGAAACATCCAAAGTTAAATGTACATAGAAAAAGACAGAAACTAAACAGGGCATCAATGCACAAAAGGATAACATCAAAAAGCCTAACATACATATAACTGGAATCCCTAAAAGAGAGAATAGAGAGGTTGTTTATACTTTTATTTTGGTGTCAGTTATTATAACCATGTTATTGTATATAAAGTTTCTCTCCACTTTCAGTAAATATTTTAATTTCTGGATACATTTATTTGGCCCAAAGAGATTACAAGCTAAAAAAAAAAAACAAAACCTGAAGAAAAAAATGTCTGAAATTTTTCCAAATTTGAGGGAAACTATCAACACACTAAACAAATCTTATTATTAAAGTTAAAAATTGGATGCTTTCAAGATAAAACTAAAGTGTAGACACAAATATACAAAGACTACACACGAGCTAAGCTTTTCAAAATATCTAATAATACTAACATAAACAACAGTAGTTAGGATCAAGAATAGGATAAACCCCATGAGATTTTTTTTTTTAATGCTGTAGGTTTAAGTAAAAGCCTCTCTAAAGGGTTGGTAAAAAGAAATGAAGATGAATAACCCTATTTGCTGATTGCAAACGAGAAAGAAAATTTAGTCACCACTCACACTTCAACTGTTCCTTCTAAATTTTCACAAGAGATAAATTATACTTCCAGCAATATGGACTCTCCCTGGGCTCATATATTCAAGAAAGCAAAATATCTATTAAAAGTGAAGAGAAGCTTTACAAGTCAGTTATGGTTACAATTACCTACAACAGAATAAAAGTGTCAACAACCTAGTTCTCCTCTCCCTGGCTACTGATACTAACAACACATAAACGAATTCTTCCCTTATAGAAAGTACAGTGTAACTTACATAACCAGATTGTAAGGAAAACACTCAACGAGACCATTCCTTGGGTAAAATCTACTGTAACCAGACCAACCAAACAATGCATTGTCTATGATCCTCCCACTAAAAAAAAAAATCAATAAAGAACCTTTTCTGTAGTGATCTTCATTATAATTAAATTTAAAGTATATTAACTTCTTTTTAAAAATAGCAAAAAAAATCCAATAACCTTTTCTGTAGTGATCTTCATTATAATCAAAGTATATTAACTTCTTAAAAATAGCAAAACTATATATGTGTATATATATGTGTGTGTATGTGTGTGTACTGAGGCAGAGAGGTTAATTAATCTAAGGTCCTATGACATGTTCTCACAGGGATGAGAAAGGATTCAGATCTCATCTTGATGCAAAATTAACAGTTTCATTCATTTAGTAAGCACTGAAGTTTGTGGCTATACTAACCTTATTTTATAAACCAAAAATTAGGAGCCAGCATATGATAAGGGATATTTTTTCTGATTTACAAATGAATTTATATATTTTAAAACTTACAAAAATATTCAAACTATATCCTAGTTACTTGTACATTTAATATCTCACCTATAAGCTGCTCGATTCTGGATACAGAGAGACTCTACCTACCTGTAAGACCTCTTTCTTGTTACCATACACACCCTCCTACTGAAAGTGCCTACTCCTAACTTCTGATGTTCAAAGAGTGTGAAACATAACATAGGAATTCTGTTAGTACTTAAGCAATTGAGACCTGGGAAAACCCAAAGTTGAAACTCACATTGGAGGGAGGGGGTGGCCTCTTCAGGGCAAAAGTTTTCAAAGTGTTCTGGTGTCCGGAAAGGATTTGTCCAAAGCTGTTTCAGAAGTTGTATGAACATTTAATTTGTATTAAATCTCTTCATTTTAAAACATTTATTTTAAATCATTTAACTGCTCATAGCTATAAAATATCCACTAACCTCTGCAACTGGTAGACTATGCAGAATAAACTGCGGTTGATAAAATAGAAGACTTTCCTGAACCACTTCCCAGACTGTAGGTCTGTCAGTTAATACGTTTATGTGGCAGTCTGCATTTTCCCTTCACGATTCTTGGAACACTTGTAATTCCTTGTTCTACGATTGTCTCTTCCAACTGTACTGCAAATTCTAAAAGTGAGATAATTTCTGTCTTGTTCCGTGCTGAATCTCTAACCCCTACCACAGAAACATAGGAGATATTTAACAAATATTTAAATATTGCTGAAAGAAATATCAATAACCTCAGATATGCAGATGACACCACCCTTATGGCAGAAAGTGAAGAAGTAAAGAGCCTCTTGATGAAAGAGAAAGAGGAGAGTGAAAAACCTGGCTTAAAACTCAACATTCAGAAAACTAAGATCATGGCATCCAGTCCCATCATTTCATGGCAAATAGATGGGGAAACAATGGAAACAGTGAAAGACTTAATTTTCTTGGGCTCCAAAATCACTGCAGGTAGTGACTGCAACCATGAAATTAAGACACTTGCTTCTTGGAAGAAAACCTATGACAAACCTAGACAGCGTATTAAAAAGCAGAGACGTGACTTTGCTGACAAAGGTCCATCTAGTCAAAGCTATGGTTTTTCCAGTAGTCATGTATGGATGTGAGGGTTGGACCATAAAGAAAGCTGAGCACCAAAGAATTGATGCTTTTGAACTGTGGTGTTGGAGAAGACTCTTGAGAGTCCCTTGGACTGCAAGGAGATCCAACCAGTTCATCCTAAAGGAAATCAGTCCTGAATATTCATTGGAAGGACTGAGGTTGAAGCTGAAACTCCAATACTTGGGCCACCTGATGCAAAGAACTGACTCACTGGAAAAGACCCTGATGCTGGGAAAGATTGAAGGTGGGAGGAGAAGGGGACAACAGAGGACGAGATGGTTGGATGGCATCACCGACTCGATGGATATGAGTTTGAGTGAGCTCCTGGAGCTGGTGATGGACAGGAAAGCCTGGCGTGCTACAGTCCATGGGTCACAAAGAGTCGGACACAAGTGAGTGACTGAACTGAACTGCAATAGTTCTAAGGAGAGATACTGAAGATCAGAGAGGCTAAATTAAGGTGGTAGCAGTAGAAATGAAAGGGAGAGGGTTTGTGCAGGTAGAATCAGTGGGGAAAAAAAAAAAATTAATGAGATGTTTCAAACTGGGTGATTGAATAAATAGTGCCACCTTCATCTATATAATTAAAGAAGTTAAAACAGGGCTGACTTTGGTCTTGGACGTGTTGAATATTTTAAGTGCTAGACAAGTCCAGCAGAAATGAAGTCCTAATCTAGCTTACTACTTACCATACAATTTAGCTTCCAGATGATGTTTTCAAATCAAATTTCACGAGAAGCAAGGCTCATATTTTTCTCTTTAGTTATTCATTTCCCCCTCTATTTTCCTCCTCTCATCTCTGCATTAGTCACTGAAAAATACTGATAAAACTTTTTCTGAGAAATTTTAGAAAATGAGGCACCTAGCAGATTCAAGGAAAAAAGTTGAGGGCAGGGCTTTCCAAAATTAATCCATAACACACAATACACATGGAAAACTAAATGTTAGACCAATATTAGCAAAATACAGTATTTAGATGATCACATGGCTCAAACAAGATCAGAGAAACAACGCAAAATCATTTTTTTTAAAAAGGCAATTACATGGAACTTCAGAAAGATAAAAAAAAAAATTAAAGTATAAAAATGATGATAAAAGCATTTCAGTAAAAACAGACATAACAGCAAATAAGTTTTCTAACACAAACATTAAAAAATACTGATTTTTATTTTCAATAGATGCAAATTCTCTAAAATAAATATCTAATATATACATGTATATATGTATAATATATAATAATGATTCTTAAACATGGTTAGGTTAAATCTTGACAGCTTAACAAAGGGAGCTACAAAGCTATTACCTCCCATTTGTCAGAAGACACCACAACAACCCAGTTGCTTTTTTCTTCTTTTTTAATTTTTACTGGCATATAGTTAGATTCCATCCTGGGATCGGGAAGAGCCCCTGGAGAAGGAAATGGCAACCCACGCCAGTATTATTGCCTGGGAAATCCCATGAACGAAGAAGCCTGGCAAGCTATAGTCCTTGCAGTTGCGAAGAGTCGGACATAATTGAGCGACTAAACAACACAGCTGATGTGCAATGTTGCCCTATCTTCAGGTGTATAGCAAAGTGACTCAATTATACATATATCCACTTTTTAGAATCTTTTCCCATGTAGGACATTACAGAGTATTGAGGTTCTTTTCAAAGAACACTTAATTTTTTACCTTGGGAAGATCTACTCTAACTGAAGTGAAATTCAATAGCTTAATACAATAAAAAGCAGCTATCAACATTCCAAACACCAAGGATCTTATATACAAATGTTAAAGAAAAAAAAATCACAGAAAAAATCCAAATGCTAACAAAACTTGACATGTATTATGACTCAATTAATACTAAGAACACTTAAAATATTAACCACACAGACAAGAATCATTATGCTTAACTTAGTCATATACCATAAATGAAAATATACCAAGAAGTCTGCTTAAAAATCACTTGTTTAAAAGAAATTTTCTGACAAAACTGATGTTGATGTTATGTAAAAAATATAATTTCAATCTATATTTTAAACTTACAACCAAGGATCACAAGATATTGAGGAAACTTGTGAGTGGTTATATGTGTCGTAATTATGCTCAAAATTCAGCTCTAAAATCCCAAACTTTTTTCATATAGACCTGAAAGCTCTTTTATCAAATATGGAAATATGATATTTAACCTAAAAGCACTGAATATTTACAGCACAAAAGCTATAAAAGAAAAAAAAAAGTTTTTTTAAATAGAATCTATTCACTGAAGCCTGAGGGGGGAAAATCTACCACCATCAGAACTATTGTTTACAATATACTGAATAACAACAACAACAAAATGACGACGAAGTAAAACAGGATAAACATTTAATTTCATATTTCAAAACCTATAAATATTAAAAATGTCCTGCCATATTAAATACTTACCAAATAAACTGATACAGTTCCAGCTATATTTTGAATGTTTCTCAAAAACCTCAAAAATAGCAAAGAAAGAAACATATGACTCTAGTAATTTTGAGTAACATGCACTCAAACTGTAAAGAATGCCACATATCTATAAAAGAATTTTTCTATTGGAGATTTTTTTAAATGGGAAAGGACGCTATACTGTCCATTAGTTCTCAAATGCTTTTTCATTTGCTAATCAATTCATCTGTCACTAGTTCAGTAATGCTCAAACATTTTCTCTTGTTTTATACTATTTTTTGTTTTTTCAGACAACAAACATTTATCATGAGGATTAGGAATCTGAGAGTATCTTGGGTGGTTCCAGCTCAGTCTGTCCTGAATTGAAGCAAATCATCATTACTTTAAGATACAAAACGTATAAAGAATTGCCTGCTCCCCCCATCACCACCAAAGTTAAATTCCATGTCATAGCATACTTAGCTCTGTAATATTTATTTACAATGAGAAAACCACAATCTAGCACTGTCACATTTTGGTGCATTTTTTTTTAATGTAAAATACCCTCAAAAGTTTTTTGTATTATACTCGCTTCACTAAAGCAAATGAACCTTAATCTCATGAAGATTTCCTGAGGCATTAAAATAATAAGTATTTAAAAGGAAGTCAAAAAAAGACACAAAAACCTGAAGTTATATATAGTACAATAAAGAATTTCCTATATTATGTATCAACTATAGTATAAGATACACTATTCTTAGCCTCCTGCTGCTGCTGCTGCTGCTAAGTCGCTTCAGTCCTGTCCGACTCTGTGTGACCCCATAGACAGCAGCCCAACAGGCTTCTCCGTGCCTGGGATTCTCCAGGCAAGAACACTGGAGTGGGTTGCCATTTCCTTCTCCTACTGAATATCAAATTTATTTAAACTTAATATTACAAATTAATGATGCTAGGGACTTCAATTTCTTTTATGTGTCTAAAACTAAAAAAAGAAAAATCATTTTGTAACATAAAGGAAAAGTTACTACAAAAACTTTCTTTTATAACCATGCTTCAAACATCCCTTTTAGTGCCTAGACAAAAATGTATCACCTGGAAAACATAAGCTTCTAAATTAGACACTCCTTTCAGTATGCTTTCAACTTCAAAAGAGCACAAAACATCATCCAAGTCCACACACTTGTTATCTGAAAAAATTTTAGAGTTGAGATAAATTCTTCAAGATTTGTCATGATTACTGCTTTATTAAAAAAAAAGCATTCAGCTTTAAAATAAGTCGCCCATCATCCTTTCCCTGACAAATGAACGTTACTCTATTCCATTCAGCCAAAAGAAAACAGCAAATACATCTCTGTGGTCTAGCTTAGCAAATCAGTATTTAGAAATCAATGCAACTGTTATTAATGGATCAGAACCAAACACTGTAACAAAATACACTGAGTGGATCCTCCGTGTGTGTGCAGGTGCACATTCATAATATCATGATCCTCACATATGTGTTAAAAACTTAATTTTTACTTAATACCAAAGCATCTTTACATAATACATAGGTTATTATAAAATTGCCCTCTTTAATGTTCAAAAAAAGAATAATTTCTAAAGTGAAGGATGAGAAGAGTAATACCGGATTGCTGCCACCTATCAACTTTAATTCAAAGCAAAGTACAACTCAATGTCATTTATACCTCTAAGGCAGCCACGACTGAAACAAAATTAAGTTCACTGTGGATAAAGTATCCTGGCATCCCACTGGGTTATTTACTTCTGATTTGATAGTAAGTATGTGTGGAGTCTTTTGTCCTTCCTGCAACATTCCAGGGTGTCAACACCATCTTAGTCAAAGCAAATGAGGAGCAAATCCCTCAGGTCTACCTCGCACCCTAAGTATCAGAAAGTCATGGCTTCCACGGTCGTTACTACACAACAAACAGATTCTATAGTCCCGTGCCCTCTTCTATTAGATCTGGGAGAGCGGGGTGGGAAAGAAGTGTTTAGTATATCCTGAGAATCCTCTGTGTCCAGTCCTGGTACCCGAAGCAGCATGAATACAAGTGGTATGTGGGTCACCCACAGAGAAAGAAACAGAACGAAGCTTTGTGACCCTCCAAGTTCAGTGAAGACACCAAAAGCCTCTGGGGATACGGGGCACAACCCTCCGGAGAAACCGGGGAGAAGCAGACGGTCTCCGAGTTGGAGTGACTGAGTCTGGCACAAGCCCAGGGCGTGGGTAGCGACCGAGGAGTCTCCGGTTTCCCTCCCCTCTACACCACGGTCCGTCACTGGGCGAGGGGTGCGGCCGGAGGAGGGGGTCAGGACCGAGAGAGGGCGGGGCTCCCCCAGCGGCGTCCTGTGGGGGTCGCGGGGGGTGTGTCCTACCTGGGCCGTGGCGGTCGCAGGGATTTCGGAAGGAGGGCTCGGGTCCAGCTCAGAGCCGGGACCTGCAGCGGTCAACCCTCAGCAGGCGGGACGGCCGCCGCCTGCCCATCCCCCGCCGCCAACCGCGGCGGGACCGGAGCGCGGCTTCGAGGGCCGGTCGGCTGGGTAGTCCCCTCGGGTACCGTCCGCGTTTACTGGCGGCGGCGGCGGCTGCTGCTGTTACTGCTGCTGCTGGCCGCCCCCAGCCGCTGTACTTGTGCCAGCATCTGCTCCTCCTCCTGCCGCCGCCGCCGCCGCCTGGTCCCCACCGCTCCCATCGCCGCTGCGGCGACTACTGCAGCGCCCGCTGACCCGACCCGACGTTATTCTCCCCCTTCGCAACCCAGCACAGCCTAGCCCACCTGCCCTGCCAGTGCGCACGCCCACCTCTCCGCCACAGGTGCTGATTGGAGAGCGCGTCCCAAGCCCGCCAAGTCGGTTGGCTGGTCCCATTGCCTATCACGAAAGGGGCGGAGAGTCAGGCAAAGAGCGTCTCCGCCCCCCACCGGAGAATTGCCGCTATCTTCAGGTTTGCCTGAGAGGGCGAGTTACCGGGAAAGGAGCATCACAATGGCAGCGCGCGTGCGCGCGGGAATTCTGGTTCTTGTAGTTCCAGCGGCAGCCGCAACTGCCCGCTCGTCCCGAGCAGCGAAGTAGGGCTTCTGAGACTGGTGGTTGGCGCATAGTGGCGACGTCCTAGCTCAGCAGTTATCTTGGTTATAGAGACACAGTTATGACGCCAGGATTGGTCTTTTCGGAGGAAGATCGGAAATGCTTTGTCACGATACGAATTTACATACGCCGAGGAGTTCGGTCGCGAAGGGCCCCAAATCTTGAGGCCCTGCCTTGCCACCTCCTCAGAAACCTCGGTGCCAGGATCTGGCAAATTGGCTCTGTCCCCAGAACAGCCTAACATGAAGCTATTCACCGGTGTGTACTGGGAACAGGCCTAAAAGTGTAAGGAAGAAAGGAGACCGAGACCGCCAGAAAGGAGTCAGCCTGGAGACCGGCGTATCCTTACGGTTTTCACGTTCATGAAGAACAAGATTTCACTCCCTTTTTGGGAAACACCCCCAGTGAAGGGTTCAATGAGCCCCCCCCCCCCCCCCCCCCGTGAGGTGTCCAGTATGGGCTTCTGGGCGACACTGCGGGAGTCCCACTAAGACTTAAAAAGAAAAGCGAGAAGGGCGGAGCAAAGAGGGAGGCTGTGTGGGCTAATTTGTCTTTGGTGTATCAAGCTCTTTGGTAAAGAGGAAACCTTATGATAAAACCCCTCTGCCATCCTTACGCACCAACTTACAGAAGAAAAAGCTCAAAGAGGTTAACAGCTTTCCTAGAACTATAAAACTAATTAGTGGAAGAACCAAACTCCAATCTCGTAAACTCCCGTGTCCAGTGCTGTTTTTACTTAATAATCACAGTCATTCCCGGGAGTCTGAAATCCCATGCACTGAAAAGATTGTGATGAATTCTTAGCTTCATTTTACTTTAAATTTTTTTATTTCCTCAAGTGGCCTTATGATTAAAGTTGATTAAGAATATATAATGGTTAAATATGAATCCTATATTCAGTCTCATAACTATTATTGAATCTGTTTCTGTTCAGGAAATGCCACAGCCTCTCGACATTCTTTGAAAAACAGCAGGCACTTCTGTCATGTCTAGATCCTTGGATAAAAAGCAGGACAAAATGTACATTAAAGGCAATTGATGATGCAGCTCTCTTGTTCTATTCAAACTTTAAGAAGTTGCCAAATTGTTTTCTTTCCACGGATTGAAACCACAAGTTGCTTTTTCCGTTACTTTGTCTCACAGAATATAGTTCACTTCAGGGTATTGTCAGGGCAAGTAATTTGAATTGGAAAGGATCAGTGTTTCTGTAAATAATTTTCTTTAATTTTAAAGATGTTTATAGGGGAAAACAAAGTCCAGATTCATTGAAATTATGGATAGCAGGATTTCAAATAGCTATTCTCCATTTGAAGAGAATATTTTTCACTCACTTAGCAAATATAGTCTGTCCTCTTCAAGCTACCCAGATATAATCTCTGCTATCATAGATAAGGGTTTTAGTGAATTTATTCATAGAACTATTGTTTTTTTTTAAATGAGTTAGTAGCGACAGCTGGGTTCTCCAAACGTTGGAATGATGATTATTCTTCTGATATCTTATGACCAACTCTCATTTGCAAATCCATGAAGGATAAGAAAAATAGAAAAGTCTGTGAGAAAGCAGTCCAGCAGCTGTATCTAAAGAGTTGAAGAGGAAAAAAAAGGTGCAGTGAAAAGGAAATGCTGTATGATAAATTTCTTGAGAATAAGACAACAGTATATTTCAGAGTGGAGCTTCCCAGGTGGTGCAGTGGTAAAGAATCAACCTGCCAATGCAGGAGACACAAGAGATGAGGGTTCGATCTCTGGGTCTGGAAGATCCCCTGGAGTAGGAAATGGCAACCTGCTCCAGTGTTCTTGCTTGGAGAATTCCATGGACCGAGGAGCCTGGCAGGCTACAGTCCAAGGGGTCGCAAGGAGCCAGACTCAACTGAGCACCAGCACCATATAGCAGACTAGGAAGTATAACAATACTATTATACTGAGAGTATATATTATAGTGAGAGTTAATGCCACAGGAATAGGAATTCCCAAGGAAAACGGCTTCCCAGGCCTCTTTTTTTTTCCTTGGTCTTTTCCATTTGAGATTATTGGTATGTCCCAAGAGATATTTGTTCAGTTAGGATAAATGGCAAGATAATATATTATTCAAGAGCTGGTACAAGAACTCAGGAATCTCCTTTTGAGATACATGTATCTCATATATATATTACAAAATAAATAAATGTGGTAGCCAGCTTCTAAGATGGCCCCCAATGATCAATGCCTCCTGGTATCTTTACCATTGTATAGTCTCTCCCATACTGAATTGGGCTGCCTCATTTAACCGATGGGGTTTTACAGAAATTGTGTAAATTCCAGGTCTGCTGCTGCTGCTGCTGCTGCCAAGTCGCTGCAGTCGTGTCCGACTCTGTGCGACCCCATGGACAGCAGCCCACCAGGCTCCCTCATCCCTGGGATTCTCTAGGCAAGAACACTGGAGTGGGTTGCCATTTCCTTCTCCAATGCATGAAAGTGAAAAGTGAAAGTGAAGTCGCTCAGTCGTGTCCGACTCTTCGCAACCCCATGGACTGCAGCCTACCAGGCTCCTCCGTCCATGGGATTTTCCAGGCAAGAGTACTGGAATGAGGTGCCATTGCCGTCTCTGAATTCCAGGTCTAGGTCATGAAATACTTAGCAGCTTCCACTTTTTTTTTTTTGCCACTTTATTTTTTTAATTGAAGGATTTTGCTTTATAGAATTTTATGGTTTCTGTCATACATCAACAAGAATCAGCCATAAGTACACCCATGTCCCCTCTATCCTGAACTTCCCTTCCTTCTCCTGCCCCATCCCACTCTTCTAGATTGTCACAGAGCCCCTGTTTGGGTTCCCTGAGGCATATGCCAAGTTCCCATTGGCTATCTATTTAACATGTGGTATTGTAAGTTTCCTTGTTACCCTCTCCATGGATCTCATTCTCTCCTTCCCTCCTCTCCCCTGGGGTCCATAGGTCTGTGCTCTATGTCTGTTTCCCCATTACTACCCTGAAGATAAATTCATCAGTACCATCTTTCCAGATTCCATATATATGCATCAGTATATGGTATTTATATTTCTCTTTCTGACTTACTTTGCAACTTCCACTTTATGCTCTCTTGGATCATTCACTTAGAGGAAAGCCAGTGCTCTAATATGAGGACTCTTAAGCAGCCACTTGGAGCAGCTCGCTATCTGGCAAGGAACTCAGGCATTACACCAATAATCAGCACCAATTTGCCAACCATCTTAGTGAACTGTTCTTGGAAACAGATCCTCCAGACCTAGCCAAGCCTTCAGATGACGGCAGGCTTAGCTGGCATTTTGATTACCCCTCTGTGAGATACTTCAGCCAGAACCACTCAACTAAGCCACACCCAAAATCCAGACCCACAGAAAGGATGTGATACAATAAATGTTTGCTGTTGTTTTAAGCACTAAGTTTTGGGGGCAATTCATCATGCAGGTGGGTTCTTTACCACGAATGCCACCTGGGAAGCCCAACTAATATAGTAAGAATGACAAAAATATGGCAGAAAAGAACGACTCAAATCTAGAGATGTGTGCTCTGGATATCTGAGCCTGAAACAATGAGTCTCTGATTCTAGGATCAGCCTTAGAGTGTATTCTAGGATAATGAGCAAAGTTCAGATTTATACTGAGGTCCCCACAGAACATAAAACCTCTTTCAACACAGCTTCTTTTCTCCTGCACAGAATAAATAACATACTTTATTCTTTCCCTTCATTTGTGGCTTCCTCTACCCATATTTAAATATCCACTGATTTACTACTTTTTAAGCTTCCTCTAAATCTAAACAGGAAATAAGTCTAGTTATTTACATTATTTGTACAATACCACAGTGAACCAGTGTGCAATTCAAGGAAAAGAGACCACATACCTTTTGCTTTCCCACTCTCTTCTAAAATAAATCTCATATTGTATGCATGCATGCATGCTTAGTCACTTAATTGTGTCCTACTCTTTGCAACCCCGTGGACAGAGGTACACAGGTTCCTCTGTCCATGGGATTCTTCAGGCAAGAATACTGGAGTGGGTTGCCATTCTCTTCGCCAAGGGATCTTCCTGACCCAGGGATCGAACCCTGGTCTCCTGCATTGCAAGCGGATTCTTTACTGTCTGAGCCACCAGGGAAGCTCCTCATGTTGTATACCTGAAACTAATAATATATACATTATGTTTCAATTTTTTAAAATCTCATAATTGTACACTTTAAATGAGTAGATTGTATGGCATGTGAATTACAGTCATCTCTTGGTATTCCTGGAGAATTGGTTCCAGACCACCACCCCTCCTGTAGGGGATCCCTCCTGTAGGTCCTCCTTGCAGATACCCAAATCCAAGGATACTCAAGTCCTTTATATAAAATGGCATAGTAGGAACTAACAGTGTTGTAGATAAATTATATTTCAAACAAAATCATAGAGATCAATTTGTGGTTACCAGAAGCAAGATGGTGGGGAGGGGAAAATGAAGGCAGTCAAAAAATACAAACTTCCATTTATAAGATAAATAAGTTCTAGAGATGCAATGTACAACATGATAAATATAATTAACACTGCTTTTTAAAAATGTTTTTTTTTTGCTTTCTTGTCTTTTAGGCTGTGCATTATATATGAAAGTTGTTAAGGGGGTAAATCCTAAGAGTTCCCATCACAAAGAAATTTTTTTTTTCTGTTTTGTATCTATATGTGATGATGGGTGTTCATTAAACTAGTGATAATCCTTTCATGGTGTAAGTAAGCCAAATCATTATGCTGTGCATCTTAAACTTGTGTAGTGCTGTGTGTCAATTATATTTCAATAAAACTGGAAGAAGAAAAGCAAACATCATAGCACTTGCATATAACCCTCCCATATACTTTAAATTATCTCTAGATTACTTATAATACCTAACAGAATATAAATACTATTTGAACAGTTGTATGGCATGCAGAAAATTCAAATTTTGCTTTTGGAACTTTCTGAAATTTTCAATCCATGGTTGGTTGAATCCATATATGCAGCACCCAAGGATACAGAGGCCCAAGGCACTGACAGTAGATCTCAATAAAGCTGTTTTTAAAAACTCTCCATGGTCTTTTGAAATGTGAAGCTAGTAGTGGACTGGTGCTCAAGCATTTCCACAAACCAGCAAACAATCCTGTTTTCTAAATTTGTCGTCAATCTAACCAGTTACTATTTGAATGTTACTTAATCCACTAAACAAAAAATTTTAAAAGCCAATCAATGCCAACTGCTCTGCTATGCATTGGAAAAACACATATGAATAAACAGTCTTTGTCCTTAAGAGTTTCAGAGTGCATTAGCAAATATGCAAATCCTATTACAATGCACCATAATAACTATTAGAGGTATATTATGTAGGCTACAAAGATGCTCTAGAACAGGGGTCAGTAAACTATAGGCAGCAGGCCAAATTTGGGAGGGTCCTCTGAGAGCTTGACCTCTTTAAGCCAATTTCAGCAGCATGCTCATTTTGACAAATACATTCACATTAAATACACTTCTTCAACTGTTTGCATTTTTGAAAACTTCATCCTTTATTTTGCTGTGAGGGGTTATTTCTGATTAAAGAAATTTCAAAGAAAAAGGAACCAGTAAGAAAAAAATGGCAGGGGAGGGGGGATAGGTAGGCAAAGTAATCTCAGTTTTGGATATATTAGTCTACTGTCTTTTAACCTGTTGGTGTTTGGTGTTTGGTGATCATTAAAATAGACCATAATATTAGGGAAGACTGACACTCATTGATTGAAATTAGTAAAGTTAGAAAAGAAACTAAAAGTTAATTTGCAATTACAAAAGTAATTCTAATCATAGTTATTTCTTGATCGACTTCCGATTTATGCCTAACTTTTATGGAATACAAAACAACAAACCACTAAATGTTAAAATCTTAACTTTTTACAAATTGTGTTCTACTAGAACAGTAAATTCTCTACGTATTTGCTCAGTCTTTTAGGTTTTCTCTTTGTTTCAAGGTCATCAATTAACAAAGCATCGTTCAGTTAAGTCGCTCAGTCGAGTCCGACTCTTTGCGATCCCATGAATCGCAGCACCCCAGGCCTCCCTGTCCATCACTAACTCCCGGAGTTCACTCAAACTCATGTCCATTGAGTCGGTGATGCCGTCCAGCCATCTCATCCTCTGTCTTCCTCTTCTCCTCCTGCCCCCAATCTCTCCCATCATCAGAGTCTTTTCCAATGAGTCAACTCTTCTCATGAGGTGGCCAAAGTATTGGAGTTTAAGCTTTAGCATCAGTCCTTCCAAAGAACACCCAGGACTGGTTGGATCTCCTTGCAGCCCAAGGGACTTTCAAGAGTCTTCTCCAACACCACAGTTCAAGAGCATCAATTCTTTGGCACTCAGCTTTCTTCACAGTCCAACTCTCACATCCATACATGACCACTGGAAAAACCATAGCCTTGATTAGACAGACCTTTGTTGGCAAAGTAATGTCTCTGCTTTTGAATATGCTGTCTAGGTTGGTCATAACTTTCCTTCCAAGGAGTAAGCATCTTTTAATTTCATGGCTGCAATTACCATCTGCAGTGATTTTGGAGCCCCCCAAAATAAAGTCAGCCACTGTTTCCACTATTTCCTCATCTATTTCCCATGAAGTGATGGGACCAGATGCCATGATCTTAGTTTTCTGAATGTTGAGCTTTAAGCCAACTTTTTCACTCTCCTCTTTCACTCTCATCAATAGGCTTTTTATTGGATACTCACAATTTTCAAATGAGAAAGTGGTGAGGTGATGTGATTCCTGATCTGTGTCTGCAACAGTCTGGAAAAATGAGTGATTTTCAATCTAGTTCAGCGATTAGCAGCTCCAAAAGCTGAATGGCTTTCTGTGATTTTAAAGTAGAATAACTGACTGGCAGGAGAAGGCGATGGCGCCCCACTCCAGTACTCTTGCCTGGCAAATCCCATGGACAGAGGAGCCTGCTAGGCTACAGTCCATGGGGTAGCAAAGAGTCGGATACGACTGAGCGACTTCACTTTCACTTTTCACTTTCATGCATTGGAGAAGGAAATGGCAACCCACTCCAGTGTTTTGTCTGGAGAATCCCAGGGACAGGGGAGCCTGGTGGGCTGCCGTCAATGGGGTCGCACAGAGTCGGACACGACTGAAGCGAACTTAGCAGCAGCAGCAGCAGCAGCAGCAGCAGCAGCAGCAGCAACTGACTGGCAATGCTAATAGCGCACCCTAGTGGCCATTGTATCCCACTGCCAGCTGTATTGAAATAGAACAGGCTCTTCGATTTTGTCTTATTAATCAAAGCTGACTATCCAGTGGATAGGGATTTATATAATTTTTAGAAATCAGGTGATAATGATGATAAATATGATCTTTAAAAATATCTTTCTTGTGGTTTTACTTGGATATTGAATGTTCTACAAAATAAATCTGCAGATGACAAGTGAAATTTCCAGAAATTTAGTGGGTAAAAGCTGACTTAAAACACAACATTAAAAAACTAAGGTCATGGCATCTGGTCCCATCACTTCGTGGAAAATAGAAGGGGAAAAAGTGGAAGCAGAGGCAGGTTTTATTTTCCTGGTTTCCAAAATCACTGCAGATGGTGACTGCAGCCATGAAATTAAGACACTTGCTCCTTGGAAGCAAAGCTATGACAGATTCAGACAGCATATTAAAAAACAGAGTCAACACTTTGCTGACAAAGGTCCATCTAGTCAAAGCTATATTTTTTCCAGTAGTCATGTATGGATTTGAGAGTTGGACCATAGAGAAGGCTGAGCACCAAAGAATTGATGCTTTTGAATTGTGTTGAAGTAGACTGAGAGTCTGTTGAAATCCAAGATCAAACGGGTCGATCCTAAGGAAATCAGTCCTGAATATTCATTGGAAGGATTGATGCTGAAGCTGAAGCTCCAACACTTTGGCCACCTGATGGGAAGAGCTGACTGATGGAAAAGACCCTGATGCTGGGAAAGATCGAAGGCAAAAGGAGAAGGGGCAGCAGAAGGTGAGATTGCTAGATACCATCACCAACTCGACAGACATGAATTTGAGCAAACTTTGGGAGATGAGTGAAGGACAGGGGAGCCTGGCATGTTATAGTCCACGGGGTCGCAAAGAGTCAGACACGACATAGTGATTAAACAACGACAAGAGATAATTTACTTTTTTCAGTTCATCTATATTATTTATCGAGGACCACATCAACTATTACAATTTAGCTAACTAGTTCCAGCAGCTGCCACAAACAACTTGTGACCTCCCCTGACTGAGGCTTGTTTGTAGGAAAATAAATTCCAGTAACTGGTTTTGCATTCATTGAGTTGCATTATTTTCATTTTATATTTTACACTAAGCCTGATAGGTTCATTTGTTTCAAGTCATTTTTGTTAACAGTTTGATAACATTTATTATAAAATTCTTTTTAGTGTCTTCTGGAGATGAATTTCCCCTAAAGGAAATGTCTATCCTCAAAATGACTTAATATGTGCATTTTTTAATTGATTGGCTTATTAAAATCACACTTGATTGCACTAAATGGAGACAGACATATTTTATCTTTTAAAAATCAATTATTCTCCATTTCCATTGCTACTCTCCTTCTTAGGTCATCACTTCTTATCTACATTATTTCAGCTGAGGCTCTTAGCCGGTCTTCTTTCCAGTCTTTGCAGTGTCTTTTGTTTTTTCCACAGGGTAGCCAGAGAGCTCTTTCTAACTGCAAATCTGATCACATTATTCTTCATCTATGAAAACAATATTAGTGATTTCCTCATTGCCCTGAGTATCACTTACAAAGCTTTTTTATGATCAATTTTCACTCTTGTTATTAAGTAACCACACTCTATTCTCCCATCCATTTAGTAAAAGAAGAAATAAGGTATACATACTGGAAGAGAAAAGAAAAAATATGTTTATTACCTACATAGTAAATATCAAATACATCTAAAGGAAAATATTAAAATTAATGATATTAAAAATGATACAAATTAACTTATTTATAAAACACATGGAATGCACTGAATCAGAAACCTTTATATGTTGCTGTGTTTCTAACAGGAAGAATACTTAGAATTTGGGAATCAAGCAGTCACTCCAACTCACATCTTAAATGACTCCCTAGAGAATTCTGTGCTTTCTTTCTGTCCTTGCAATTCTGGGCTCTTCACAGTTAGATGTCTTGGTCCCTAACAGTGTTTCACTCTTGCCAGGGGACACAGCAAGGGTCCTTCTAAACTATAAACCATGGCTGTGGTCTTTTGGACTGCATGCAACTAGCAAGCGAGTCAAGGAGTTGCCATTTTGGCAGGGGCAGTTGACCTGGATGAGCAGAAGGTAGGGCGGCTCTTGCATTAAGGAAGGAACATGTGTGGAATTTAGATGATCTACTTGGACACTTCTGGGTACTGCCTTGCCCAGTTGTGACTGAATGAATGGCTTAGTGCAACAACTTAAACCTTTTTTGCTCCCAAATCTGTCTCAGTATCTGCTTACTGTAGGACCCAACCAACACACTGATTATGTTGTTTAGGTCTACTATATTCTTTTTAATTCTTTGTCCACTTTATCTAGGATCGTGAGATGTTTGTTAAAGTCTCCTTTATTAATGTGTCTACTCATCCTTTTATATCCTGTAGTTTTGCTTTAGGAAAGTTGCTGCTCTACTGCAAGATATCCTCAGCCTGCGCAGTTCCTACATGCAAGATCTTCCAGTTACCATGTTTTATTAAAATTAGTCCTCAACAAAACAGTTCAAATTTCACTTATGATGGTATATAACTGAGTAATTTCATAAAGTGCAAATTACATGGCTAGCTCTTCAATCCACAAATCATTAAATAACAGATGTGTGTCAATGATCAGTGACCAATTCTGTAACTTCTTTTAGAGTTTGCTGGTGATTGGACATTAAATCTGTTGTCTAGCTCAGTGATGGAGGGCAAAGCATATAGTTGTGTTGTCTCCTTGTCTCCCAGTAATGAATCCGTGTGACAGTTTATGAAAATGGACAACCAAAACAGGGAATGGCCAACAAAGGTAAAAACGCAGCAGAGACTAAAGTGATAATGCTGGAAGTGAAATTCGAGTCAAATCTAGATGTTTTATAAGTTATACTGGAGTTATAGGAGTAGTAGTTAACTATGGAATTTGAGAGACTACTGCTACTTGAGAGACTGTGTGTCAGAAGCTAGTGAAGGCAAACTTCAAAATATATATTTTATTTATATATATATATATATATATGGTTATGATGAATGTTCTGGAAGCAACACCAAAAATCTTCACACTAAAGGAACTCTTGGAAGTATTTCATGGCTTTGGAACACAAAAGGGTAAAACCCTGGAAGCTGATCCAAACTTAGAAATGTGACAATTTGCCAATGCCTAGAAAAGATGCTCACTTTGTATCATCATAAGTTATACAAAGAGAAGGCAGGCATGCTTGTTATTTTCTTGTAAGTTTTAGAAAAAAACACTTTAATTTTCAATGTTTCTAATGTTATAAATTACATTGCACTACATAAATATTATTTTTACTATTTTCATTTCCCAATACTTTTACTATTGACAGTAAGAGTTTGTTTTGACCAAAAATTTTTAAGGCCATAGAACAACTGTACCTTACCCATTGATTACTAAGATTGCTTTCTATGGTTTCAGCTTACATGACCATATATGCAGTAATTCATTACTGTACAAAGGACTGCCTGTATTTGGTCCCAATTCTCCACATCCTCACCAACACATTATCTGTCTTTATCTTTAAAAGACAGCCATTCTTGTGGGTATGTAGCAATACTTCATTGTGATTTTGATTTGCGTTTCCCTAATGACTTGGTGATGGACAGGGAGGCCTGGCGTGCTGCGGTTCATTGGGTCACAGAGTTGGACATGACTGAGCAGCTGAACTGAATGACTAATGCACCTTTTTTCATGACCTTACTGGCAATTTACATGTACATCTTCTTTGGGGAGAAAAATCTATTCAAATCTTTTGCCCATTTTAAAATTAGGTTCATCTCTTTAATGTTCATCTGACTCTGTTAGCTCATCTAATTTTTAAAAAAATAGGTGAGCTTTGTCTTAGTGACTCAGAGGTAGTCAGCTGCTTCAGAATGAAGCTGAACATCTCTTTCCCTGCCACTGGCTGCCAGAAACTCATTGAAATGGATGATGAAAGAAAACTTCGTACCTCTTACGAGAAACATGTCGCCACAGAAGTTGCTGCTGACACTCTGGGTGAAGAATGGAAAGGTTATACATGGGCCGAATCAGTGGTGGGAATGACAAACAGGGTTTCTCCATGAAGCAGGGTGTCTTGACCCATGGCTGAGTCCACCTGCTACTAGGTTAGGGACATTCCTATTATAGGCCAAGGAGGACTAGAGAAATAAAGCACAAATCTGTATGAAGTTGCATTGTGGAAGCCAATCTGAGTGTTCTCAATCTGGTCATTGTGAAAAAAGGGACGAGGATATTCCTGGACTCACTGATTGTTACTGTGCCTCACTGCCTGGGGCCAAAGAAGCTAGTGGAATCTGCAAGCTTTTCAGTCTCTCCAAAGAAGATGATGTCTGTCAGTATGTGTTGAGAAAGCCCCTAAACAAAGAAGGTAAAATTATTTACTGATAAAGAGTATATGGTCAAAAAGTTTGGAGACAATTACACAAAATGCCTATATGTTTTAAAGAGTTTGTTGGGGCTGACAAATATAACTTTTAGCTAGAGCTCCATTCTAGGTATAGTTTTTTATACTTCAAACCCAAATCCCCAAACATGAGAAGTCCCTTTCTTTCTTTTTAAATATACACATATAAGATATTTTATTTCAAAAAGCACATAACATTATACAAGTTTTAAATTTACATTTTGCAATAAAAGATATCAATATATGCATTATTTGTATAACTTCATCATGGATGGAATTTGAATCAGTGGTATAAACAAGTTGCAGTCACTAAATATAGATGATCATCACAGTGAACCAAAATTCATAGTTGTTATGAAATGACAAATGACCACTAAAGGGTGAACTCACAGCCCATACACCAACATAATAAATTAATTATACAGATATATGTTCTTCTTCACTGCATCATTAAAATTCCTGCCAGCCCCTCACCAAACATTAGAAAAACACAGTCTTGGAGCCAATCTGTTGAACCAGTTCCTCCACATGATACACTATAGAAAATAAAGTGACTCTTTGCTCATTTTTAGAGTAAAGTTCATAAGCTTTTAAATTGTTTACAATGATGAAGGCAGACAACGAGGATATTTGAACATAATTAGAAATCCCCTGGGCTGGGGGCAGCACTGAGAACATAAGTTCCTCTACAGTGCAAAAATCTGAGTCAACCTCAGGAAATGGAACTCAACAGGAAATGGGTTCTTTGGCAGTAAAGATCTGACTGGCCACTGCAGGATAGTCCTTCTGGCAGCTTGAGAGCCTAACTCTAGGATTTATGAAGTGGATAGGAAAAGGCTAGAAATGAAAAAGCAGTTTATCTTTGCTAAACTGGGGCCAACTGATTAGGGCAGAAGTGAGCATCTTCTGTTTCCCAGGCAAATGGCTCAAACTTTTCCAGACAATCCATCCAACAAATTATATAAGAAATAAAGGGAAATGTAATCATTTAATCATACTGGTAAATGTGACAAACTGAATACTGAAATTTCTAATCCTCACCCATCACTAGTTATAAATTGTTCACTAGAGTTATATCTATTAATATTTCCTGATATTTTCTGAATGATAATTATTCAAGTAGAAAATCATGATTGTGATTCTGATACTTGTTCATGCCAATCCCTTATTGAAAAATCCAGACTTTCTTATATTACATAAGATACCAAAAAACCTAACCCGAAATGTGTATCATCAATTTGCAAATATATTTTTACTTGCTTGCTTTTGCTGAGCAAAAAGAAGGTAGGAAAACATTTAAACACATATGACCATGGTCACCAAAGGCAAAATAAGATAGTCTTTGAATGCATCTTTCAAACTTCTAACTTTATCCCAGAGACAACAGAAGCTAAAATATAAGATCTCAATTTCTCTTCTGCCTTCTGTTTTATATTCCAAGTTCTTGATATAAAAAGTTAAAGCCAAGAAGTCTATGCACAGATTCAGGAGAGCTCTGTTATTTATAAACAAGATGGCGCAACCACAGCATGTTATATATAACAGGACAGAGACCACTGATTACATGGCTTTTTTGGTTGGTTGTACGCATCATCTACCCAGAGTTTACGAAAAGTTTGCACACAGATAACAAATGAAGGATCTGTCTTACAAAGACATTAGAAGATTACAGAACAGGCTTAAATCTGATTGTTCTAATTTATATCCAATGCTCCACTCATTGGGGGAATTTTTTTACCCTCATTCTATAGATAGTTTAAACAGAACTGCAACAGGTTTCTGATTTAAATACAGTGGTGCCACAATCAAGAGATAAGTGAACTCATTTTAGAAACTTGCCTTTGTAAAATGAAAGTATAATTTCAAAACCCAACAAAGCTAATCCTCACCATCAGAGGTGAGGATTGCAGGCTTTGTCACATCAGGGATAAATAATGAATACACTATCCTAACTCTTCTTGAGGTCTACAGAAACTTGACCTCAAGGAAAAAAAGCATTTCCATACCAGCAGAAATTTGCTGTAGAAATGGAAACTCCATACAGAAATTTAATTTCTGGCTGAAACAGTAAGTGTTACATGAGGGGCATTTCCTTAAGAGAGACATATTAATAAAAGGTTTACGTTTTAGAAAACTTTCTCAACTGAAGTATACCACATGGTTTCTGAATTCCTCTTTAGCTGCAAGGGAGACTATCACAGATCATTAAAATCTTGTCCATGATCCATTAGCTAAACCAAATTTGGGGGGAAAAACCAAATTGTAGAAGAGTTAATATGTAAGAATGCTCGCCAACTGCTTGATGTGACTTCACTTTTCAGATGGATGGAGTGAAATGGGACAGACGATGAAGGGAAATGAGTTCTCTGGAACTATTAGCAGAATCAGACACTTGGGGTGAAGAAGCAATTCTTTAGTGTTCTGGAACATAAACCAGATTAATCTATGTTGCTTTTTTTTTTTCCCTTTTAAACATATGTTTGCTAATTGAAAGAAATACTCCATTAAGGAATATTTTATTGACGTGTGTGAATCTGGACATGGAGCAAAAGACCCTCCAACCCTTCCTCAGCCTTCAGCAAGGTCTCCATAATTTTGAATCAGTCTTCATTCCTGTCTTCATTCGTGATTGTTCCCAGGTGGAGCTGGAGCTCACAGTAACTGCCAGTTGAATCCAAATAACATCTGATTAGTTTCCTGGCTCCTGGCAATCTCTTCTATGATGCAGTGCTGTTGCCACACCAAATGGAGCTTCCGATACCGCTCACGAGATAAATGAAGGGGGTTGCCCCTCCTTTAGGAGAAAATAACAAAACATGTAAGTTTGAATCAAGTAATTGTCATATCTTTATTGTTTAAATTATACTGAACGTTTGAGACACTCTTGGAACTGGTGGAATCACCAGGACAAGGTTTTAAAAAGTATATTTTCCGTTCAACACTGATCACTATGACCTGGATCAGTCACTTGGCTAAGAAGCAGACACCTACTCCTTGATTCAGAAAAATAGGTCAAGTATATCAGGTGACTAGTGGTAAAGAATCTGACTGCAATGCAGGAGACTCAGGTTTGATCCCTGGGTCAGGAAGATCCCCTGGAATAGAAAATGGAAACCCAGTCCAGTATTCTTGCCTGGAGAATCCCATGGACAGAGGAGCCTGGTGGGCTACAGTCCATGGGGTCACAAAGAGTTGGATATGACTGAGCACGTATGCATTGTGCTGCTGCTGCTGCTGCTAAGTCGCTTCAATCGTGTCCGACTCTGTGCGACCCCATAGACGGCAGCCCACCAGGCTCCCCTGTCCCTGGGATTCTCCAGGCAAGAACACTGGAGTGGGTTGCCATTTCCTTCTCCAATGCATGCAATTGAAAAGTGAAAGGGAAGTCTCTCAGTCGTGTCCAACTCTTAGCGACCCCATGGACTACAGCCTACCAGGCTCCTCTATCCATGGGATTTTCCAGGCAAGAGTACTGGAGTGGGGTGCCATTGCCTTCTCCAATGCATTGTGCTAGGAAAGACCAAATACATTTGGGTTACCCTGGTGGTTTAGATGGTAAAGAATCTGCCTGCAATGCAGGAGACCTGGGTTTGGTCCCTGGGTTGGGGATATCCCCTGGAGAAAGGAATGGCTACCCGCTCCAGTATTCTTGCTTAGAAAATTCCAGGGACAGAGGAGCCTGGCAGGCTACAGTTCACTGGGTCACAAAGAGTCAGACACTACTGCGTGACTAACACTTTCACTTTCACATACCATGGGCATTATGGGACCTCATTTAAGTCACCAGAAAGGTTTATAACTTGATGCAGTTCTATTCAATTTTGAGTTGCTAGCCTAAGTAGGTCTTTAATGACTTTTTGGCCTCATCCAGTTTATTCAGTTTTGATTTCTGAACTTATAATGGTTGACATTAGGTGTGAGGTGTTACACTAAGCCCTCAAATTATATGCTGTTCCTCAGAAATCTTTGGTTGTTATGTCTTTCTGACACAACAAACTTGCTGGTGATTAGCAAGTATTTAAATAAAAATACTCCACACCAATTCTAAAGTCACACAGTTTGTAACACTGTATAACAACTAATCCAAAATGACTGAAGTTTGGTTATTGCCAATGATGGAAAACTGTGAGATTCTCAGCCTTGAGGCACTCACACGTCTCATCTGGTTGAGTTCTTTCATATCACGTAACTAATTTAAAAATTCAGCTTCTTCACACCTTCCTGGAACAACTCAGACCTATCTTCAATCATTAACTACTTTCACCACCCAGCGTTTTTCTTCCTGAATCCAAAGACCTTCTCTATACAGGTTAAAAGCTGTTACAATAAAAACAATTTCCTGTACGAACAAAGAAATTCTAAACCTCATTTAATAAGCCAATTCATATTGAGTAATACACTTCAAAAGAACAAACTTTCAGTTAAACAAAGAGAGATAGTTTACGGTAAGGGGATCTAACCTTTATCTAGATGTACTTTTTTTTTCTCATACCCATGGGTGGTACTCCAGTTGTTAACATTAGTGAAGGATATAGAAATTTCAGGATTCTAAGTATTTTTGCTAATGCTTGGGAGCAAAGGGGGCTGACATAGCTGACTAATAAAAAGTTTCAAGTATTGCAATGGAAACTATGAATATCCATTTTAAACCAAGCTCCCTCAATGGACACCACAGATTTTTTTTCTTTTATATATCAACATCAATTAAACCTTTTAAGTAATTCTAAAGAAAGGCTGATTAAAAATAATAGAGGTTTCAAATTTTAGGATGACTTGGATCTAAAAATTTTGGAGAATTTATTACCCCCAATTTGTTTTCTGTGTTTTTTTTTGAGGCCTCCATGTGGCATACAGGATCTCAGTTCCCCGAGCAGGGATCAAACCTGTGTCCCCTGTAGTGGAAGTGGGGAGTCTTAGCCACTGGACCACCAGGGAAGACCCTACCCTCAAATTTTGGAGAAGCACAAAGTTGTTGAAAATTATTTGTTACATTTAGGATAGCATCATATTTAACATTTTCAACTTATAGCTATTTAAAATATCTCTCAATATGTAACACTAGCTTTTGTGTTTAAAGACCTGCTACCATCCACGTACAATAATGCGAGTAAAATTAAAAAAAACTTACTTCAGGCCAGGATCTGTTTCTCCATATTCATCTAAATAAGGGGCTGGATAGGCACAGCCTCTGGCTTTACCTTCAACCAGGACCACTCTACACTCTCTGATTCTGAAGGACGAAACAAATGACAGGAATATTAGGAAGTGCATGTATGCAAATGACAGGCACTGCATCAAGTTAATCTAGAAATGGCCATGGGTGTCTTGTTAGGAATTCAGTATAAAGATAATATAAACATAGACAAGTAGACTAAATTGTGTTTTGTCTAAATAAAAGAAAATGAACATTGCTATTTTTGTTGACGCTATGGGAAAGGATCCATGGATTTAGGGAAATGGGGTCGGCCAGTAGTACTGGCTAAATATACTGAAGAAAGGAAGGAGGCTGTCCCGTTTGAACCATAGGTACCCTGAAAAATAGTGGCTAGGGTTGTCTCTGCCCTCTTTCCTGACCTATGACCTGGAGGTGGGGGAGGGAACTTAACCAAAGAACAGAACCACATCTCCTAGTCTGATAACCCTGGGCTAGAAAGAATGTCATCTATGGAAGTGTCATGCCTTTTCTGGTTAGAGCCAGCCTCTAAGAGTACACATTATAAAGAACCACTGCAACCTTGAAGATACCTGGGACTCTTAGAGCAGAGAAATGGAAAAATAAAAAATAATGTTTGTGTAGGGGTTAAGTTCTCTAGAGAGAAATGATTAAAATAAACGGTTGGAATAGGTAGTAGGTGACTTGCTATAGATTCCCTAAAAGAAAATAGATTTGAACTTGGCTTCCATGCACTTATTCCCCTTGTTCCAACAGATGCTGAGAAGCAGTGATTATATATTCCCCAGTGCGCGAGATGTTTGGGTTTATGTAAACAGAAACTATATTACATGGAGAGAATGGAGAGAAAAAGCACACGCCATCGACTTTGAATTCTCTCTCTCTCAGGAACTTGCACTCTTCTTTCATAGATACGAGAGATTACTCGTCTGTTCTCAGTCGTTTGCTAATACACCAGGGGAAACAATGGTTGACAGAGGAAAGTGAAGAAAATTAAAACGTTCAAAGAACAATATAAAGTAACAATTACATGTCCTTTGAAAATGTAAGTTTTAAGACTCTGAACTCTTTCATTCTACCTGAGTTTTACACAATAGCAGAATAATCAATATAAAGTTTCATATTTAAGGTTTTCCACAAGTAATAAAAATGTGAATAGATTCCTATTTTTTAACTACTAATTTTTAAAACTATTTCAACTGCATGTGAATAACAAGTCTATGCTCAAACTTCTGACAGATCATATCCTATCAACATACTGTCCTGCCATAATGGCCTCTAGACTGGACTCAAATTCCCTAAGTTAATTATGAAGCAACCTACTTACTTTAGGAAAATGCAGACTCCAGCACCACAGTGAAGTGCATGAAAAATGCAAGCTCCCACCTCTTCCCCATTCACCATTTCTTGGCAGCAAATGTTCTGAGAACATAGTATGGCTCCGCAGAAAAGACAGAGGACAGGGTGCTTTCGCTCGTCATCTGCAGACCGTGGGCACCTCAAAAGGGAAGAAACCATTTAATATGATGGAGAAACAATAAAAGCAAGATAATCAGTTAGCAATGAATATATAATATTTAGCAGTGTTTCAGATGTATTAGTGTTTTCAGCACTTGCAGCTTTGCAGTGAAGCAAGCTCTAAAAGACAAGGAAACATTTAATTAGATGATTCTTCTTTAATATTTCTCCTTAAGACAACAAAAAGTCTTCTGATTAATCCATAGTAAGAAACTTTATTTTTGAATATGCAGGGTTCTGGTGATTTCCCATAGAGTCTGGCAATTAAATATGCCTTGAGATTGAGAGCATTTAGAGAATTGAGTCTTCATTTGACATGACTGATTTATAGCCAATTTCCCCCCTCTGGATTGGTTCAGTCAAATTTGTGTCCCTAATGTTGGTGCAGTATGACTTTGAAGGTATTTAACTGTGGCAGTTGTTTTAACCACAATTTTTAGTAAAGGTTTGAACACATTTCCCCCACTTTTCTGGAGTATTAAGATCTTTAGGCTTGAAAAGGGGAGACTGCAGTCTTTGAGTTGAGGCACCTTCCGACCCAGAAACACAGTCAAGTCTTCCGAAGGAAAAAGTAACAAAGTTGACTTGCTTGAACTAAGTAGTACTATGAGATTTGGCCATTTAACACAGTGGTATGCCAGATCTTTGCTATAAATGACCCCTAAAAGGGGTGTATCACTCTTTATTAAAGTGATAATTGCTATCTCTGAAAGGGAGCGTTTTATATTCCTATCTGCTATATAATGGATATAAAGCAAACATCAATTTGCACAGCAAAAAATAAATGCAACCCCAGGAGAGATCTAGTGATGCCCACAGTTGAGTTAGAATAAAGAGCACCAACACAAATTTCCATTAGGGTATTTACAATTTATTCTCTGAAGTCCAGTGTCTTAGGCAAGATAAGAAAACCACCATTGTCTATACAGGAGCAGAGGGACTCTGTGCACAGGTATTCCATTCCTGTCTCCTACAGATGTGGGGATTAGTTTCACTTCCAGTATGTTGCTCTTTTTGGGTAAAGCCAGCATTTTCTTTCACATTTAGCACAGAATGGCTGAACTCCATCCTAGAGAGGAAAATGGGGATGATGCCTAAAACACAGTCACTGAGCAGCCACACTTCTACCTAGAAATGATTCAGTTTTAATGAAAACTGGTAGTAAAAATAAAACTGGAAGAGAGCATAATATTTATTTTCATTTTTACTTGAAACCAATAATATCTAATATCACCCAGGAGAATCTTCACTTGGATTAATGATTAACATTCTTCTCAGATCTTCCTAAGAGCCAACTGCCTGACACTCTTGAATGAAGCCAACATCTATTCACTGGACCTCTGTGGTACCAATGCAGACCTAAGATTAGGACAATCACTGAATTTGGATCTGGATGCAATCTTTGAAATCATCCAGCTAATTTTTCAAGGGCTGAGAGGTAAGTGATACAACCACTTCTTTAGTTGGCTGACCTTAGTCTGCATGAGACAAGCAGCAAGGAAGCTGATATTGCAGTAAACTCTAACTGGGAATAGAGGCTGAGCAATGGGCTGCCCAAGCTCCTTGTGGGCCAGTTATATCCCCTGGCTTTGTGACTCAAAGCAATAGTTATAACTAAGTAAGACAATTTCGTTGGTCATCCTGTAGGGCTGTGATTCTCAGAGCAGGCCAAAGAAGGGCCCTTCAAGCCCTTAAGATGACCTAAAATGCAATCTCTCCCTTTGGTTCCTTCAAGTGACAGCAAGTTATTTAACATATAACTAAAGACTACTAATAAGTCACCTTACAGATAGAGGCAGTTACCTGGAATTACTAATTGGTATCCTTAAATTTGAGAATTATTTATGTTTAGTGAGAGACCTAACTAGGTTTACAAAGAAGTTTAGTTGCTGCACAATGCTTGGGAATATTATAAAACACCCAACTGAGCTTTGGAATTTCTGCAATTTGGGGAAAGGACGCTTTGTTAATGGTACATTATCAACTGAGTCTTGAACAGGCTTTGATTTTCAGGCTACTGAGATTCTTGCCTTTTAATTATGAGTTACTACTAGTTTCATGTCTGATTTGCTATGGGTGTTGTGTGTAATGCCACTGGAGCATCAAGGATACATAACTGCATCAATAGTAACTTTGGCTCATTATTTTCAAGATGATGCACTATGATTCCAATATGAAATATTCAGACACCAATGGCTAAAGTAGATATGAATTTGATTTCTCCATTCAGTGACATTTCACTGGTGGTGTGCTGTTCTTCGGAGAAGGCAATGGCAACCCACTCCAGTACTCTTGCCTGGAAAATCCCATGGACGGAGGAGCCTGGTGGGCTGCAGTCCATGGGGTCACTAAGAGTTGGACACAACTGAGTGACTTCACTTTCACTTTTCACTTTCATGCATTGGAGAAGGAAATGGCAACCCACTCCCGTGTTCTTGCCTGGAGAATCCCAGGGACGGGGGAGCCTGGTGGGCTGCCGTCTATGGGGTCGCACAGAGTCGGACATGACTGAAGCAACTTAGCAGCAGCAGCTGTTCTTCATCTTATGCTAGTCAAATAACTTGCATCATATTAAAGATGGTAATTGCAAAATGAAAATTACTGTTACCTTTATAGAACATAATTTTATTATATAGAAATATGGGTTTAAGCTCATGATTTTCTCTTATAGAAGTAACTAACAGGTAATTCACATATGGTATTAGCAATGACTATAATGTAACTTGTTTATACTGCTTCTCACTAGTCTTTATCAGACAGTATTTTTTTGATTTGGAAGTGATCAGTGAAAGGGAAGAAGAAGATAAAAGGAAGTTTGAGAAACACTGCTTTAGAATAGTGTTTAATCTGATTGAGGTAGGAGGAACATGGTGCCAAGAAAGGAGTGTACTCCTCTTCCCAGTACCCAGACTTAAATCTGAATCACAGGGTTATCTGTTTTACTGTTATAATTACTGTTATATAATACTGGGCTTCCATATAAGATTGTGTTTGGAAAAAAAAAAGAGTTCTTCGGTGTTATTTCAGTGGATGAATATGGTCACCACAGTGTAATGCATGGAAAACAGTGTCTAAAAACACATGTATAAAAGATATTTCCAAGAGGGTTACTTGCTTGTGAAGCTGAGAACAGTGTGATTCCTCTACCAGAACAACTACTAATCTGGTAAGAACTGTCTGAAGCAATTATTTTGGGAACTGAGTCTGGACAAACATTTGCAGCATCCAAAGGAATGCCTGACAGAACAGAGGCTGGTAACTTTCAGTGAATTTTCGCATTTTATATAGAGATTACCATTCTTACCCTCAAGCTCCACAGCAGGTAGCTATGGGGGTGGCTGCCCGCAATCATGGTGCAGTGTGTTGCTGTTGCTGCCAAGGTGGACAAGAAGAACCCTGTCCTCAAAAAATTAGGGTTGTAAGCTTAATTTTCCCTGGCAGTTCACTGAGGGGCTGGCACAGGGACTGGCCATTGTTTCAACTCCCATGGACTGAAGCAGATTTCTTGGTGATGATGACAGTAGAGAGGATTTAAAGAGGCAAAACAGTCTATATTTTTCATCCTCTTTTTTTTTCTTATTGGATCCAGGCATTTAAGGAAATCTCTGTCAGTCACTGTCTGACCACAGAGATAATGGAACAGAGATTCCACTTCCAGAACACACAACAATGAGTAGAGTCTTTGCAAAAAAGGCTTGGAAAAGACTAAAACAAACATAACTATAGCCTTTACCAAGCAACAATGGCAGTTCCTAGGATGGGGGGGGCTCTAATTTCCAGAGTTATTACACCAGAATACTCAAAATGTTCCATTCTCAACAAAACTTACAAAGAAATGGAAAAGTATGGCCCACTCATAGGAAAAAAAAGATATTGACAGAAATTATCCCTAAGGAAGCCCAACACACTAAAAACAAAGACTTTAACTCTCTTAAATATGCTCTTTGAAAGAAACCATTGATTAAAAAAAAAAAAAAAAGGAAATTAGGAAAATATATGAAAGAGTAGGGAATACCAGTAAAAGAAATTATAAAAAGGAAACAAATGGAAAAGTACAATAGCAGAAATTAAAAGCTTACAAAGGGGTTGTTGACTAGCATATAGAAGCATGCAGAAGAATTAGTAAATTTTCAGTTCAGTTAGGTCACTCAGTCATGTCAAACTCTTTGCGACCCCATGAAGTGCAACATGCCAGGCCTCCCTGTCCATCACCAACTCGCAGAATTTACTCAAACTTATGTCCACTGAGTCAGTGCTGCATCCAACCATCTCATCCTCTGTCGATCCCTTCTCCTCCCACCTTCAATCTTTCCCAGCATCAGGGTCTTTTCCAATGAGTCAGTTCTTTGCATCAGGTGGCCAAAGTACTGGAGTTTCAGCTTCAACCTCAGTCCTTCAAATGAATATTCAGAACTGATTTCCTTTAGGATGGACTGGTTGGATCTCCTTGCAGTCCAAGGGACTCTCAAGAGTCTTCTCCAACACCACAGTTCAAAAGCATCAATTCTTCGGTGCTCAGCTTTCTTTATAGTCCAAATCTCACATCCATACATGACCACTGAAAAAGCCATAGCTTCGACTAGACGGACCTTTGTTGGCAAAGTAACATCTTTGCTTTTCAATATGCTGTCTAGGTTGGTTATAACTTTTCTTCCAAGGAGTAAGCGTCTTTTAATTTCACGGCTGCAGTTACCACCTGCAGTTTTTGAAGCCCCCAAAATAAAGTCTGTTACAGTTTCCATTGTTTCCCCATCTATTTGCCATGAAGTGATGGGACCAGATGCCATGATCTTAGATTTCTGAATGTTGAGTTTTAAGCCAACTTTTTCACTCTCCTCTTTCACTTTCATCAAGAGGCTCTTTAGTTCTTCTTCACTTTCTGCCATAAGGGTGGTGTCATCTGCATATCTGAGGTTATTGGTATTTCTCCTGGCAATCTTGATTCCAGCTTATGCTTCATCCAGTCCAGCATTTTGCATGATGTACTCTGCATATAAGTTAAATAAGCAGGGTGACAATATACAGCTTTGATAAAGTCCTTTTCCCATTTAGTACCAGTCTATTGTTCCATGTCTAGTTCTAAGTGTTGCTTCCTGACCTGCATACAGGTTTCTCAACAGGCAAGTCAGGTGGTCTGGTATTCCCATCTCTTGAAGAATTTTCCACAGTTTATTGTGATCCACACAAAGGCTTTGGTATAGTCAATAAAGCAGAAATACATGTTTTTCTGGAACTCTCTTCCTTTTTCCATGATCCAGCGGATGTTGGCTATTTGATCTCTGGTTCCTCTGCCTTTTCTAAAACCAGCTTGAACATCTGGAAGTTCATGGTTCACGTACTGCTGAAGCCTGGCTTGGAGAATTTTGAGCATTACTTTACTAGCGTGTGAGATGAGTGCAATTGTGTGGCAGTTTGAGCATTCTTTGGCATTGCCTTTTTTTTGGGATTGGAATGAAAACTGACCTTTTCCAGTCCTGTGGCCACTGCTGAGTTTTCCAAATTTGCTGGCATATTGAGTGTAGCACTTTCACAGCCTCATCTTTTAGGATTTGAAATAGCTGAACTGGAATTTCATCACCTCCACTAGCTTTGTTTGTAGTGATGCTTTCTAAGGCCCACTTGACTTCCCATTCCAGGATGTCTGGCTGTAGGTTGGTGATCACACCATCGTGATTATCTGGGTTGTGAATATCTTTTTTGTACAGTTCTTCTGTGTATTCTTGCCACCTCTTCTTAATATCTTCTGCTTCTGTTAGGTCCATACCATTTCTGGCCTTTATTGTGCCCATCTTTGCATGAAATGTTCCCTTTGTATCTCTGATTTTCTTGAAGACATCTCTTGTCTTTACCATTCTATTGTTTTCCTCTATCTTTGCATTGATCGCTGAGGAAGGCTTTCTTATCTCTCCTTGCTTTTCTTTGGAACTCTGCATTCAAATGGGAATGTATTTCCTTTTCTCCTTTGCCTTTCGCTTCTCTTCTTTTCACAGCTATTTGTAAGGCCTCCTCAGACAACCATTTTGCCTTTTTGCATTTCTGTTGCTTGGGGATGGTCTTGATCCCTGCCTGTTGTACATGTCACGAACCTCCATGCATAGTTCATCAGGCACTCTGTCTGTCAGATCTAATCCATTGAATCTATTTGTCACTTCCACTGTATAATTGTAAGGGATTTGATTTAGGTCATACCTGAATGGTTTAGTGGCTTTCCTTATTTTCTTTAATTTAAGTCTGAATTTGGCAAAAAGGAGTTCATGGTCTGTGCCACAGTCAGCTCCTGGTCTTGATTTTGCTGACTGTATAGAGCTTCTCTTTCTTTGGCTGCAAAGAATATAATCAATCTGATTTCAGTATTGACCATCTGATGATGTCCATGTGTAGAGTCTTCTCTTGTGTTGTTGGAAGAGGGTGTTTGCTATGACCAGTGTGTTCTATTAGCCTTTGCCCTGCTTCATTCTGTACTCCAAAGCCAAATTTGCCCGTTACTTCAGGTATTTCTTGACTTCCTACTTTTGCATTCCAGTCCCCTATAATGAAAAGTACATCTTTTTTGGGTGTTAGTTCTAGAAGGTCTTGTAGGTCTTCACAGAACTGTTTCAACTTCAGCTTCTTCAGCATTACTGACAGGGGCATAGGCTTGGATTACTGTGATACTGAATGGTTTGCCTTGTAAACAGAGATCATTCTGTCATTCTTGAGACTGCATCCAAGTACTGTGTTTTGGACTCTTGTTGACTACGATGGCCACTCTGTTTTTTCTAAGGGATTCTTGCCCACAATAATAGATATAATGGGTATCTGAATTAAATTCACCCATTCCAGTCCATTTTATTTCGCTGATTCCTCAAATGTCGATGTTGACTCTTGCCATCTCCTGTTTGACTACCTCTAATTTGCCTTGATTCATGGACCTAACATTTCACGTTCCTATCCAATTCCAGGTTCCTCTGTAGGTTCCTAGTGAATTTTAAGGCAGGGCAATTGAAGTTACGGAGTCAGAGGAACAGACCAATAAAAAAGGATGAAGAAAAAGGAACAGAGACTAAGGCATTAATGGAACACCATCAAGCATACCAATATACACATGCATCACAGAAGTCCAAGATAAATAGAGAGGAAAGAAAATTTGAAGAAATACTAATAATGGCTAACAACTTCCCAAATTTGTTGAAATATATGAGTCTGCACATCCAAAAATCAAACTGAATTACAAGCAGGATAAATTCAGAGATCCACACTTAGGCACGTTATAACCAAACTGTTAAAAGCCAGGACAAAGAGAGAAGTTTGAAAGCAGCTAAAGAGAAGCAACTTATCCCATACAAGAGATCCTCAATAAAATAAACTGCTGGTTTCTCATCAGAAACCATGGAGGCTAGAAAATAGTATGATGATACATTTAATGTGCTCAAACTAAAAACTATCAATCAAGAATCTGATATCTGGCAAAACAATCTTTTAAAAATAAGGAAGAGAGGTGGTCCTAAGATGGCGGAGGAATAGGACGGGGAGACCACTTTCTCCCCCACAAATTCATCAAAAGAACATTTGAACGATGAATCAATTCCACAAAACAACTTCTGAATGCTGGCAGAGGACATCAGGTACCCAGAAAAGCAGCCCATTGTCTTCCAAAGGAGGTAGGAAAAAATATAAAAGATAAAAAGAAAGACAAAAGAGGCAGGGACGGAGATCCATCGGGAAAGGCAGTCTTAAAAAAGAGAGAAGTTTCCAAACACCAGGAAACACTCTCACTGGCGAGTCTGTGGCGAGCCCTGGGACCTCAGAGGGCAACATAACTGGGAGGAAAAATAAATAAATAATTAAAATCCACAGATTACGTGCCCAATGGTAACTCCCAGCAGAGAAGCAGCGCAGACGCCTTCATCTGCCACTAGCAAGCCGGGGCTGGGTAGGGAAGCGCTGGCTGCATTGCTTAGAGTAAGGACCGGGCACGAATGCCCTGAGGGCAATCTGAGGGAACTAACTTGAGATAGCAAACCAGAGTTTGCTATCCCATGAAAAGCCCTAACCTAAGACACCACCAGGCCTGCTCACAGAACAAAGGACTGAGCAGAGCTAGCTGGCTGTGGACTGGCCCACCCCCCAACTGGAGACAGGCAGGCGAGGGCAGCCAGAGCTCGAAGAGGGCAATCGCGGCCCCAGAAGGGCATCATCTACCAAACTGCAAGCAGGCTTTGTTGCTAACCAAGACTTCTTGGGATTCTGGACAGTAAACATCCACTAGGAGGGTTGCAGCCAGAGATCAGCTCCCCAGAAGAGACACACGCACACCTAAGATGCGCTGGTTGTACACCCCGAAAATGGAGCGGCAGGGACGGGGAAGGTGATAAGTCGCAGGGACCGCGCATGCTAAACACCTGGTCACCTGAGCTGCTCAGACCTGGGAAGGGCACAAAATGCAGGCCCAACTGATTCTGCGCCTTTGTGGAGTACCTGAGTACCTGAACCTGAGTGGCTTAGACCTGGGAAGTGCATACAACCCAGGGCTGGCCTCAGACAGTTCCTGGCAGAGCAACCTAGAGCCTAAGCAGTGTAGACAGGGAAAGCACACACACCGTGAGCGGGGGCAAACCCAGTGTGGCCGAGACACTGCAAGCACATGCCAGTGTTACTTGTTTTCAGTGTTCCTCCCTCCCCACAGCACAAGTGAGCCTAAAAAAGTGTCCACCACTGCCCCCTTGTGTCAGGGAAGAAATTAGACACTGAAGAGACCAGCAAACAGAAGAAGCTAAAACAGAGGGAACCACCTTGGAAGTGACAGGTACAATAGATTAAAACCCTGTAGTTAGCACCAACTACATAGGAAGGGGCCTATAGATCTTGAGAAGTATAAGCCGGATCAAGGAACTATTTGAAAATGAATTGACCCCACACTGTCCACAACAACACCAGAGAAAGTCCTAGATATATTTTTACCATTATTGTTCTTTAAATTAAAAAAAAAAAAAAAACCTTAAAAAATGTTCAAGTCCTCTATTACTCCTTTAATTTTCATTTTTATAACCTACTTTTACTTTGCAAAAAAAAAAAAGACTATTTTTTAAAGCAAACTTCATATATATATGTATTTTATAATTTTTGTGACTTTGTTTTTGTCTTTAATATTGTATTTTTGAGACTCCAACCTCTACTCTAGATTTTTAATCTTTGCTTTTTGGTATTTGTTATCAATTTTGTACCTTTAAGAACCCAATCTTCAGTACCCATTTTTACTTGGGAGCAAGATTACTGGCTTGACTGCTCTCTCCCCCTTTGGACACTCCTTTTTCTCCACCATGTTGCCTCTATCTCCTCCCTCCCCCTTCTCTTCTCTACTTAACTCTGTGAATCTCTTTGTGTGTTTTGGAAGGTGGAGAACACTTATCGAACTGATTACTGGCTGGATCTGTCTCTCTCTTTTGGATTCCCCCCTTCCTCCCCCTGGCCACCTCTGTCTCCTTCCTCCCTCTTCTCATCTCTGTATAACTCCATGAACATCTCTGAGCGGTCCAGACTGTGGAGAGCACATAAGGAAGTGATTACTGGCTAGCTTGCTCTCTCCTCTTTGATTCCCCCTCTTCTCCTCCTGGTCACTTCTATCTCCCTCCTCCCTCTTCTCTTCTCCATGTAACTCTGTGAAACTCTCTGTGTGTCCCTCACTGTGGAGAAACTTTTCATCTTTAACCTAGATGTTTTATCATTGGTGCTATATAGATGGAGAAGTCTTGAGGCTACTGTAAGAATAAGACTGAAAACCAGAGGCAGGAGGCTTAAGTCCAAATCCTGAGAACACCACAGAACTCCTGACTCCAGGGAACATTAATCGACAGGAGCTCATCAAACGCCTCCATACCTACACTGAAACCAAGCACCACCCAAGGGCCAAGTTCCACAGCAAGATATACCACGCAAATTCTCCAGCAACACAGGAATATAGCCCTGAGCTTCAATATACAGGCTGCCCAAAGTCACACCAAACCCACTGACATCTCATAACTCATTACTGGACACTTTATTGCACTCCAGAGGGAAGAAATCCAGCTCCACCTACCAGAACACTGACACAAGCTTCCCTAACCAGGAAACCTTGACAAGCCATCCGTTCAACCCCATCCACAGCGAGGAAACTTCACAATAAAGAGAACTCTATAAACTGCCAGAATACAGAAAGGCCACCCTAAACATAGCAACATAAACAAGATGAAGAGGCAGAGAAATACCCAGCAGGTAAAGGAACAGGATAAATGCCCACCAAACCAAACAAAAGAGAAAGAGATAGGGAATCTCCTTGATAAAGAATTCCAAATAATGATAGTTAAAATGATCTAAAATCTTGAAAACAAAATGGAGTTATAGATAAATAGCCTGGAGACAAGGATTGAAAAGATGCAAGAAAGGTTTAACAAGGACCTAGAAGAAATAAAAAAGAGTCAATATATAATGAATAATGCAATAAATGAGATAAAAAACACTCTGGAGGGAACCAACAGTAGAATAACAGAGGCAGAAGATAGGATAATTAAGGTAGAAAATAGAATGGCAGAAATAAATGAAGCAGAGAGGAAAAAAGAAAAACGAATTAAAAGAAATGAGGACAATCTCAGAGACCCCTGGGACGATGTTAAACACCCCAACATTCGAATCATAGGAGTCCCAGAAGAAGAAGACAAAAAGAAAGACCATTAGAAAATACTTGAGGAGATAATAGTTTAAAACTTCCCTAAAATGGGGAAGGAAATAATCACCCAAATCCAAGAAACCCAGAGTCCCAAACAGGATAAACCCAAGGTGAAACACTCCAAGGCACATATTAATCAAATTAACAAAGATCAAACACAAAGAACAAATATTAAAAGCAGCAAGGGAAAAACAACAAATAACACACAAGGGGATTCCCATAAGGATAACAGCTGATCTTTCAATAGAAACTCTAGGCCAGGAGGGAATGGCAGGACATACTTAAAGTGATGAAAGAAAATAACCTACAGTCCAGATTACTGTACCCAGCAAGGATCTCATTCAAATATGAAGGAGAAATCAAAAGCTTTACAGACAAGCAAAAGCTGAGAGAATTCAGCACCATCAAACCAGCTCTCCAACAAATGCTAAAGGATCTTCTCTAGACAGGAGACACAAAAATGTTGTATAAACTTGAACCCAAAACAATAAAGTAAATGGCAACAGGATCATACTTATCAATAATTACCTTAAATGTAAATGGGTTGAATGCGCCAACCAAAAGACAAAGACTGGCTGAATGGATACAAAAACAAGACCCCTATATATGTTGTCTACAAGAGACCCACCTCGAAACAAGGGACACATACAGACTGAAAGTGAAGGGCTGGAAAAAGATATTCCATGCAAAGAGAGACCAAAAGAAAGCAGGAGTAGCAATACTCATATCAGATAAAATAGACTTTAAAACAAAGACTGTGAAAAGAGACAAAGAAGGTCACTACATAATGATCAAAGGATCAATCCAAGAAGATATAACAATTATAAATATATATGCCCCAACATAGGAGCACCGCAATATGTAAGACAAATGCTAACAAGTATGAAAGGGGAAATTAACAATAACACAATAATAGTGGGAGACTTTAATACCCCACTCACACCTACGGATAGATCAACTAAATAGAAAATTAACAAGGAACACAAACTTTAAATGATACAATAGACTGCTGCTGCTGCTGCTAAGTCTCTTCAGTCGTGTCTGACTGTGTGACCCCACAGACGGCAGCCCACCAGGCTCCCCTGTCCCTGGGATTCTCCAGGCAAGAACACTGGAGTGTTCTTTTACTTCTCTGATGCATGAAAGTGAAAAGTGAAAGTGAAGTCTCTCAGTCATGTCTGACCGTCAGCAACCCCATGGACTGCAACCTTCCAGGTTCCTCTGTCCACGGGATTTTCCAGGCAAGAGTACTGGAGTGGGGTGCTATACAAAAGACTATTTAGACCTAATTGATATCTATAGGACATTTCACCCCAAAACAATGAATTTCACCTTTTTCTCAAGTACACACGGAACCTTCTCCAGGACAGATCACATCCTGGGACATAAATCCAGCCTTGGTAAAATCAAAAAGACTGAAGTAATTCCAAGCATCTTCTCTGACCACAAGGCAGTAAGATTAGATCTCAATTACAGGAGAAAAACTATTAAAAATTCCAACATATGGAGGCTGAACAACACACAGCTGAATAATCAACAAATCACAGAAGAAATCAAAATATGCACAGAAACAAATGAAAATGAAAACCCAACAACCCAAAACCTGTGGGACACTGTAAAAGCAGGGCTAAGGGGAAGGTTCATAGCAATACAGGCATACTTCAAGAAACAAGAAAAAAGTCAGATAAATAACCTAACCCTACACCTAAAGCAACTAGTAAAGGAAGAAATGAAGAACCCCAGGGTTAGTAGAAGGAAAGAATTATTAAAAATTAGGGCAGAAATAAATGCAAAAGAAACAAAAGAGACCATAGCAAAAATCAACAAAGCCAAAAGCTGGTTCTTTGAGAGGATAAATAAAATTGACAAACTATTAGCCAGACTCATCAAGAAACAAAGGGAGAAAAATCAAGTCAATAAAATTAGAAATGAAAATGCAGAGATCACAACAGACAACACAGAAATACAAAGGATCATAAGGGACTACTATCAGCAATTATATGCCAATAAAATGGACAACTTGGAAGAAATGGACAAATTCTTAGAAAAGTACAACTTTCCAAAACTGAACCAGGAAGAAATAGAAAATCTTAACAGACCCATCACAAGCATAGAAATTGAAACTGTAATCAGACATCTTCCAGCAAACAAAAGCCCAGGACCAGACGGCTTCACAGCTGAATTCTACCAAAAATTTAGAGAAGAGCTAACACCTATCCTACTCAAACTCTTCCAGAAAACTGCAGAAGAAGGTAAACTTCCAAACTCATTCTATGAGGCCACCATCACCCAAATACCAAAACCTGACAAAGATGCCACACAAAAAAAGAAAACTACAGGCCAATATCACTAATGAACACAGATGCAAAAATCCTTAACAAAATTCTAGCAAACAGAATCCAAGAACACATTAAAAAGATCATACATCACGACCAAGTGGGCTTTATCCCAGGGATGCAAGGATTCTTCAATATCTGCAAATCAATCAATGTAATATACCACATTAACAAATTTAAAAATAAAAGCCATATGATTATCTCAATAGATGCAGAGAAAGCCTTTGACAAAATTAAACACCCATTTATGATAAAAACCCTCCAGAAAGCAGGAATAGCAGGAACATACCTCAACATAATAAAAGCTATATATGACAAACCCACAGCAAACATTATCCTCAATGGTGAAAAATTGAAAGCATTTCCCCTAAAGTCAGGAAAAAGACAAGGGTGCCCACTCTTACCACTACTATTCAACATAGTTTTGGAAGTTCTGGCCACAGCAATCAAAGCAGAAAAAGAAAAGGAATCCAAATTGGAAAAGAAGAAGTAAAACTCTCACTGTTTGCAGATGACATGATCCTCTACATAGAAAACCCCAAAGACTCCACCAGAATATTACTAGAGCTAATCAATGAACATAGTAAAGTTGCAGGATATAAAATCAACACACAGAAATCCCTTGCATTCCTATACACTAATAATGAGAAAACAGAGAGAGAAATTAAGGAAATAATTACATCCCCATTGCAACAAAAAGAATAAAATACTTAGGAATATATCTACCTAAAGAAACTAAAGACCTATATATAGAAAACTATAAAACACTGGTGAAAGAAATCAAAGAGGACACTAATATATGGAGAAATATACAGTGTTTGTGGATCAGAAGAATCAATATAGTGAAAATGAGTATACTACCCAAAGCAATCTATAGATTCAATGCAATCCCTACCAAGCTACCAACAGTATTTTTCACAGAGCTAGAAGAAATAATTTCACAATTTGTATGGAAACACAAAAAACCCTGAATAGCCAAAGCAATCTTGAGAAAGAAGAATGGTGCTGGAGGAATCAACCTGCCTGACTCAGGCTCTACTACAAAGCCCCAGTCATTAAGACAGTATGGTACTGGCACAAAGACAGAAATATAGATCAATGGAACAAAATAGAAAGCCCAGAGATAAATCCACACACCTGTGGACACCTTATCTTTGACAAAGGAGGCAAGAATATACAATGGATTAAAGACAATCTCTTTAACAAGTGGTGCTGGAAAAACTGGTCAACCACTTGTAAAAGAATGAAACTAGAACACTTTCTAACACCATACACAAAAATAAACTCAAAATGGATTAAAGATCTAAACGTAAGACCAGAAACTATAAAACTGCTAGGGGAGAACATAGGCAAAACACTCTCTGACATAAATCACAGCAGGATCCTCTATGACCCACCTCCCAGAATATTGGAAATAAAAGCAAAAATAAACAAATGGGACTTAATTAAACTTAACAGCTTCTGCACAACAAAGGAAACTAAAGCAAGGTGAAAAGACAGCCTTCAGAATGGGAGAAAATAATAGCAAATTAAACTTAACAGCTTCTGCACAACAAAGGAAACTAAAGCAAGGTGAAAAGACAGCCTTCAGAATGGGAGAAAATAATAGCAAATGAAGCAACTGACAAAGAATTAATCTCAAAAATATACAAGCAATTCCTGCAGCTCAATTCCAGAAAAAAACGACCCAATCAAAAAATGGGCCAAAGAACTAAATAGACATTTCTCCAAAGAAGACATACAGATGGCTAACAAACACATGAAAAGCTGCTCAACATCACTCATTATCAGAGAAATGCAAATCAAAACCACAATGAGGTACTACTTCATGCCAGTCAGAATGGCTGCGATCCAAAAGTCTACAAGCAATAAACGCTGGAGAGGGTGTGGAGGAAAGGAAACCTTCTTACCCTGTTGGTGGGAATGCAAACTAGTACAGCCACTATGGAGAACAGTGTGGAGATTCCTTAAAAAACTGGAAATAGAACTGCCATGCGACCCAGCAATCCCATTGCTGGGCATACACACTGAGGAAACCAGAATTGAGAGACACATGTACCCCAAAGTTCACCGCAGCACTGTTTATAACAGCCAGGACATGGAAACAACCTAGATGTCCACTGGCAGATGAATGGATAAGAAAGCTGTGGTACATATACACATTGGAGTATTCAGTTCAGTTCAGTCGCTCAGTCGTGTCCGACTCTTTGCGACCCCATGAATCGCAGCACGTCAGGCCTCCCTGTCTATCACCAACTCCCAGAGTTCACTCAGACTCACATCCATCAAGTCAGTGATGCCATCCAGCCATCTCATCCTCTGTCGTCCCCTTCTCCTCCTGCCCACAATCCCTCCCAGCATCAGGGTCTTTTCCAATGAGGCAACTCTTCACATGAGGTGGCCAAAGTACTGGAGTTTCAGCTTTAGCATCATTCCTTCCAAAGAAATCCCAGGGCTGATCTCCTTCAGAATGGACTGGTTGGATCTCCTTGCAGTCCACGGGACTCTCAAGAGTCTTCTCCAACACCACAGTTCAAAAGCATCAATTCTTCAGCATTCGGCTTTCTTCACAGTCCAACTCTCACATCCATACATGACCACTGGAAAAACCATAGCCTTGACTAGACGGATCTTTGTTGGCAAAGTAATGTCTCTACTTTTCAATCTAGGTTGGTCATAACTTTTCTTCCAAGGAGTAAGTGTCTTGGCTGCAATCACCATCTGCAGTGATTTTGGAGCCCAGAAAAATAAAGTCAGCCACTGTTTCCCCATCTATTTCCCATGAAGTGATGGGACCAGATGCCATGATCTTAGTTTTCTGAATGTTGAGCTTTAAGCCAACTTTTTCACTCTCCTCTTTCACTTTCATCAAGAGGCTTTTTAGTTCCTCTTCACTTTCTGCCATAAGGGTGGTGTCATCTGCATATCTGAGGTTATTGATATTTCTCCCGGCAATCTTGATTCCAGCTTGTGCTTCTTCCAGCCCAGTGTTTCTCATGATGTACTCTGCATATGAAAGGATACCGAAAGAGGAACTCCCCAGGTTGGTAGGTGCCCAATATGCTGCTAGAGATCAGTGGAAAAATAACTCCAGAAAGAATGAAGGGATGGAGCCAAAACAAAAACAATACCCAGTTGTAGATGTGACTGGTGATAGAAGCAAGGTCTGATGCTGTAAAGAGCAATATTGCATAGGAACCTAGAATGTCAGGTCCATGAATCAAGACAAATTGGAAGTGGTCAAACAGGAGACGGCAAGAGTGAACATCGGCATTCTAGCAATCAGAGGACTACAATGGACTGGAATGGAGTATTACTCAGCTATTAAAAAGAATATATTTGAATCAGTTCTAATGAGGTGGATGAAACTGGAGCCTATTATACAGAATGAAGTAAGCCAGAAAGAAAAACACCAATACAGTATACTAACACATATATATGGAATTTAGAAAGATGGTAACGATAACCCTGTATGCGAGACAGCAAAAGAGACACAGATGTATAGAACAGTCTTTTGGACTCTGTGGGAGAGGGTGACGGTGGGTGATTTGGGAGAATGGCATTGAAACGTATATTATCATATGTGAAACGAATCGCCAGTCCAGGTTCGATGCATGATACAGGATGCTCGGGGCTGGTGCACTGGGATGACCCAGAGGGATGGAATGGGGAGAGAGGTGGGTAGGGGGTTCAGGATGGGGAACACATGTACACCCATGGCAGATTCATGTCAATGTATGGCAAAACCAATACAGTATTGTAAAGTAATTAGCCTCCAATTAAAATAAATAAATTTATATTAAAAAATAAAAATAAGGAAGAAATTAAGACATTTCCACACTAGTTCACTGTTAGCAGGTCTGTCCTACAAGAAATTCTAAAGAGACTTCTTCATGGTAAAGCAAAAGAACACAAAAGGTAACTTGAAGGTAAAAAACAGATAACTGTTAAGGTAAAAAAAGCTATCATAAAAGCTAATATATTGTAATTTTTGATACAAAATCCTTTTTGTTTCCTGTATGATTTAAAAGGCAAATACATAAAACAATCATTAGAAATCTATGTTAACAGGCACACAGTGTATAAAAATGTTAAGTCTGTGATTTCAACAACACAAAGAGGGGAGAAAGAATCAGAAAGAAAGAGAGTTAATGTATGCTATAGAAATTAAGTTGGTATTAATTCAAACTAAACTTGTGTTATCATCCCTATTGACACCCAGCAAAGTTGCAGGGTACAAGATCAACAGACAAAAATCAGTTGTGCTTCAATACATCAGCAATGAACAATCCAAAAAGGAAATTAAGAAAATAATGTCATTTGTAATAACATTCAAAACAATAAAATACCTTGGAATAAATGCAACCAAGGATGGAAAGTCTTGTACTCTGAAAACTACAAAACATCACTGAATAAAAGTAAAGAAGGCATAAGCATGGAAGGCGTCCATGCTCATGGACTAGAAGACTTAATACTTACTGTTAAGAAGGCAACACTCCAGAAAGTGATCTACAGATTAATGCAACCTCTATTAAAATCCCAATTGCCTCTTTTGCAGAAAAGAAAAAGTCAGTTCTCAAATTCCAATGTAATCGCACATGACCTCCAAGTAGTCAAAATAATAATGAAAAAGAAAAACAAATTTGGAAAGCTCTTATGTTACAATTTCAAAACTTACTTCAAAGCTACAGTAATTACAATGATGTGGTACTAGCATAAGGATAGACATATAGACCAATGGAACAGAATTGAGAATCCAGAAATAAAATCAAATATGTATGACCAACTGATGTTTAAAGTAGGTGCCAGAGTTTTTAATGAGAGGGCAACAACAGTCTCAAAAAATGATGCTGGGACAACTGGAAACCAGATGAAAAAAAGAATGTAGTTGTACCTCCTACTTTATTAAAAAAATTAATTATAAATGGATCTACAGCCAAAATAGAAGAGCTAAAACTATAAAATTATTTGGAAAAAACATAGGGATATATCTTCATGACTTCAGATTTGGCAACAAATTCTTATATCAACAGTATAAGCAACAAAAGAAAAAAACATAAAGTGGACTTTTATATATCAAAGGACATTGTGAAGAATATGAAAACAAACGGAAACTTTTATAGGTGATGGATAAGTTTATGGCTCTAATTATAATCTCACAGGTGTATATTTATTTCCAAACTTACCAAGTTTGTATACATTAAATATGTACAGCCTTTTGTATATCAATCATATCTCAATAAAGTGGTTTTTAAAAGTAAAAAAGAATATGAAAACAACTTACAGGAGAAAATATCTACAAATTAAAGTCTGGTAAGGGTTTCATACTCAGAAAATAAAAAGAACTCTTAAAACTCAACAACAAAAGAAACAATTATAAAATGGGCAAAAAACTTGAACATACATTTCTTCAAAGAACATATACAGATACATAACAAGAACACACAAAAATGTTCCACATCACTGGTCATTAAGGAAATATGTATCAAACCACAGTGAACTACCATTTTTTCACCCACTAGGATGGTTTTAGTTAAAAAAACAGAAAATAGCAAGTGTTGATGAGAATATGGAGAAACAGGGCCCTCATACATTCTGGTGGGAGTGTGAAATGGTACAGTCATTGTGGAAGGCAGTTTAGTGGTTCCTTAAAACATTAAACATAGGATTACCATAATGTTCCAACATACCACTTACTAGCAATATATATACCCTAGAAAAATTAAAATATATGTCCAACCAGAAACTTGCACATGAATGTTTATAGTAGCATTGTTCATAAACGTCTAAAGAGGGAAACAACCTAAATGCTCATCAATGGATGAATAGATTAATAAATTTTGGTATATACATACAATGGATTATTTAGCCAAGAAAGAAACGAAATACTGATACATCCTACAACTTGGATGAACCTTAAAGGGATGTTAATTGAAAAAATCCAGACACAAAAGGTCACAGATTACATGATTCCTTTTATATAATGTATCCAGAATAGGCAAATCCACGGAGATAGAAAGCAGATTATCAGTTACGAGGGTACTGGTAAAGAACGGGATGGGGAATGATTACTTTGTGAATGCAAAGTTTTTCTCTGGTGTGCTAAAAATGATTGGAAACTAGAGAGAAATAGTTACTGTACAATATTAGCAATACACTAAATGCACGGGTGCAGGAGGGCCAAGAGGAGCTACTCCACGATCAAGGTCAGGAGGGGCAGCGGTGAGGAGATACCCCTCATCCAAGGTAAGGAGCAATGGCTGTGCTTTGCTGGAGCAGCCCTGAAGAGATACCCCACACCCAAGGTAAGAGAAACCCAAGTAAGATGGTAGGTGCTGCGAGAGGGCATCAGAGGGCAGACACATTGAAACCATAATCACAGAAAACTAGTTAATCTAATCACATGGACCACAGCCTTGTCTAACTCAATGAAACTAAGCCATGCTGTGTGGGGCCACCCAAGATGGGCGGGTCATGGTGGAGAGGTCTGACAGAATGAGGTCCACTGGAGAAGGGAATGGCAAACCACTTCAGTATTCTTGCCTTGAGAACCCCATGAACAGTATGAAAAGGCAAAATGATAGGATACTGAAAGAGGAACTCCCCAGGTCGGTAGGTGCCCAATATGCTACTGGAGATCAGTGGAGAAATAACTCCAGAAAGAATGAAGGGATGGAGCCAAAACAAAAACAATACCCAGTTGTAGCTGTGACTGGTGATAGAAGCAGGGTCTGATGCTGTAAAGAGCAATATTGCATAAGAACCTGGAATGTTAGGTCCATAAATCAAGGCAAATTGGAAGTGGTCAAACAGGATATGGCAAGAGTGAATGTCGACATTCTAGGAATCAGTGAACTAAAATGGACTGGAATGGGTGAATTTAACTCAGATGACCATTATATCTACTACTGTGGGCAGGAATCCCTTAGAAGAAATGGAGTAGCCATTATGGTCAACAAAAGAGTCCAAAATGCAGTACTTAGATGCAATCTCAAAAGTGACAGAATGATCTCTGTTTGTTTCCAAGGCAAACCATTCAATATCACAGTAATCCAAGTCTATGCCCCAACCAGTAACACTGAAGAAGCTGAAGTTGAACGGTTCTATGAAGACCTACAAGACCTTTTAGAACTAACACCCAAAAAAGATGTCCTTTTCATTATAGGGGACTGGAATGCAAAACTAGGAAGTCAAGAAACACCTGGGTAACAGGCAAATTTGGCCTTGGAGTACGGAATGAAGCAGGGCAAAGGCTAATAGAGTTTTGCCAAGAGAACGCAATGGTCATAGCAAAGACCCTCTTCCAACAACACAAGAGAAGACTCTACATATGGACATCACCAGATGGTCAACACCGAAATCAGATTGATTATATTCTTTGCAGTCAAAGATGGAGAAGCTCTATACAGTCAGCAAAAACAAGACTGGGAGCTGACTGTGGCTCAGATCATGAACTTATTGCCAAATTCAGACCTAAATTGAAGAAAGTGGGGAAAACCACTAGACTGTTCAGGTATGATCTAAATCAAATTCCTTATGATTATACAGTGGAAGTGAGAAAAAGATTTAAGGGACTAGATCTGATAGACAGAGTGCCTGATGAACTATGTATGGAGGTTCATGACACTGTACAGGAGACAGGGATCAAGACCATCCCCATGGAAAAGAAATGCAAAAAAGCAAAATGGCTGTCTGCAGAGGCCTTACAAATAGCTGTGAAAAGAAGAGACGCGAAAAGCAAAGGAGAAAAGGAAAGATATAAGCATATGAATGCAGAGTTCCAAAGAATAGCAAGGAGAGATAAGAAAGCCTTCCTCAGCGATCAATGCAAAGAAATAGAGGAAAACAACAGAATGGGAAAGACTAGAGATCTTTTCAAGAAAATTAGAGATACCAAGGGAACATTTCATGCAAAGATGGGCTCGATAAAGGACAGAAATGGTATGGACCTAACAGAAGCAGAAGATATTAAAAAGAGGTGGCAAGAATACACAGAAGATCTGTACAAAAAAGATCTTCACGACCAAGATAATCATGATAGTGTGATCACTCACCTAGAGCCAGACATCCTGGAATGTGAAGTCAAGTGGGCCTTAGAAAGCATCACTACAAACAAAGCTAGTGGAGGTGATGGAATTCCAGTGGAGCTATTTCAAATCCTGAAAGATGATGCTGTGAAAGTGTTGCACTCAATATGCCAGCAAATTTGGAAAACTCAGCAGTGGCCACAGGACTGGAAAAGGTCAGTTTTCATTCCAATCCCAAAGAAAGGCAATGCCAAAGAATGCTCAAACTACCGCACAATTGCACTCATCTCACACGCTAGTAATGCTCAAAATTTTCCAAGCCAGGCTTCAGCAATACATGAACCATGAACTTCCAGATGTTGAAGCTGGTTTTAGAAAAGGCAGAGGAACCAGAGATCAAATAGCCAACATCCGCTGGATCATGGAAAAGGGAAGGGAGTTGCAGAAAAACATCTACTTCTGCTTTATTGACTATGCCAAAGCCTTTGACTGTGTGGATCACAATAAACTGTGGAAAATTCTTCAAGAGATGGGAATACCAGACCACCTGACCTACCTCTTGAGAAACCTGTATGCAGGTCAGGAAGCAACAGCTAGAACTGGCCATGGAACAACAGACTGGTTCCATATAGGAAAAGGAGTACGTCAAGGCTGTATATTATCACCCTGCTTATTTAACTTCTATGCAGACTACATCATGAGAAAGTACATCATGGGCTGGAAGAAGCACAAGCTGGAATGAAGATTGCCAGGAGAAATATCAATAACCTCAGATATGCAGATGACACCACCCTTATGGCAGAAAGTGAAGAGGAACTAAAAAGCCTCTTGAAGAAAGTGAAAGAGGAGAGTGAAAAAGTTGGCTTAAAGCTCAACATTCAGAAAACAAAGATCATGGCATCTGGTGCCATCACTTCACGGCAGATAGATGGGGAAACAGTGGAAACAGTGTCAGACTTATTTTTTTGGACTCCAAAATCACTGTAGATGGTGATTGGAGCCATAAAATTAAAAGACACTTACTCCTTGGAAGGAAAGTTATGACCAACCTAGATAGCATATTCAAAAGCAGAGACATTACTTTGCCAACAAAGGTCCGTCTAGTCAAGGCTATGGTTTTTCCAGTGGTCATGTATGGATGTGAGAGTTGGACTGTGAAGAAAGCTGAGTGCCAAAGAATTGATGCTTTTGAACTGTGGTGTTGGAGAAGACTCTTGAGAGTCCCTTGGACTGCAAGGAGATCCAACCAGTCCAATCTAAAGGAGATCAGTCCTGGGTGTTCTTTGGAAGGACTGATGCTAAAGCTGAAACTCCAATACATTAGCCACCTCATGTGAAGAGCTGACTCATTGGAAAAGACTCTGATGATGGGAGGGATTGGGGGCAGGAGGAGAAGGGGACTACAGAGGATGAGATGGCTGGATGACATCACTGACTCGATGGATGTTGAGTCTGATTGAACTCCGGGAGTTGGTGATGGACAGGGAGGCCTGGTGTGCTGCAATTCATGGGGTCGCAAAGAGTCGGACATAACGGAGTGACTGAACTGAACTGAACTGAAATGCCAATGAATTATACAAAATTGTATGTTATGTGACTACTTCATCAATTAAAATTTGCTAGTGGTGGTAGTACCAAATGCAAGCTCAAAAAAAAAAAAAAAAAAAAAAAAAAAGGAAAGAAAAATTCTTCTTACCTGAAATGAGAAGCTTGATTTAGGAGGCAGCTATAGTCATCAGGAAGCTCTATCAAACTATTTCTTTTTCTAGGGTACCTAGAAATATAATTTAAATGGCAGTGAGTAAATAAGCTAGGTCAAAAACAGACCAAGTAATAGAAGGATGAATGTTTTAAAAATAATGAGAGAAAAATTCCCTGGTGGTCCTGCTTCCACTGCAGGAGGCACAGGTTCAATCCCTGGTTAGGGTGCTAAGAATCTGCCACATGGCACAGCTAAAAACAAAACAAAAAACTTAGGGATTCATTTTTGCAATCTGTAGTAATTTCTACCATTGACTAGATTTATTCAAACTTTTCAGTCTAGAATTCCAGATCTTTCAGCAGCAGGTTTCCTTTCCAAATCCAACTCCTACTATTTCCTAAGACTAAATTGTTGTATTATTTCTATACTGTCTAGGAAGTAATATAAAGTAGCAGTTAAGAACACAATCTTTGAAATCAAACTGGCCCAGTTACAAATCCTAGATGCTGACACTTGACAAGCCACTGAACCTAATTCTGTATTTGCCGGTCTGTAAACTGAGAATAAATATATTATGATCCCTCAGTTAGAAAGCAGACTATCAATTTAGTAACACATTTTGTTAGGGGGTGGGGTGAGGAGAGAAACATTAAATACTCATGCTGACTGAAAAAATGTTAAATATGAATAACAGTATCAAGGAATCTCAAATGGCTGCTGAGAACTCAATTAGATATTGAAGCAAAACACAATATACTTAGTACCTAATACATGTTTTTAAGTATTATTTTTCATTCTCACCATACTAATACAACAAAAGCCTTGCATGTATGCCCTGGGAAAGGTCATTTGAATAACAGGAAATTATTATTTCATATAAAGGTCATCTGAAATAATATGAATAATATGAAATTCTCTCCTTAAACCCCAATCAATTCAAATTTTGTAATTCCTTCTGTGTGCAGCAAAAATTATCTCCTCTAAAGCTAAACTTATATCATTAAGAATATTTACTCTTTAACTTTCTATTAGCATTAACAGTATATTCCATATATTATGATACTTTATCTTATCTCTTGAATTTATGAATATAACTAGACTATAAACTACCTATGACCAAAACCTGTATGTGTTATATATCTTTTAACTCTCCAGGAGTAATGTTAATTTAGTACCATGCTGGGGAAACAGCAGATGTCTAACAGACACAAAATGACTTGTGTGAGACTAATAGTCCTAAAATATGTACTCATCTTTTAAACCCTTCTTGGTGATGTGAATACTACTGCCTCTGAGCATAGGAGGTGGAGCTATAATCTCTAAATCGCTAAAATTGGGTTACAGATATGAGAGGATATGTTAGCATAGGTTTCAGGGAGAGGGTAATATTTAAATCAGTCCTTGAGGAAGAGATGGATTTTGATTAAGCCAAAACTTGAAGGAGATGGGGGGCTGAAGAAAACTTTTGTTGAGTAGTCTCCAAGCATATAGAAAGGAGGAGATGGGGAAGAGGGAATAGTTTTACTTATATTTTCATTCTCAAAAGGAAAAAAAAAAAGTGATTTACATGAATACTGTCACTACCCTCTCATTTTAATAAGTAGTAGCTCCAAGAAACCATCTCTTCCTTTGCCTTTTAATAGGTATGCATTAGCTTAAGAAATAGGAGTTGGTGGTGCCAAACAATTTAAGAGGGAAAGGACAGTCACTCCAAGAAAAAAATCAATGGTAGGAAGAATCGAATTTTCAGCAAGACATAACAGAAATGCGAGAAATAGTATGCTGAGTGAGAAAGAAAAGACTAGAAAGCATACTCAGCAGCTGACGGAAGGACTGAGAAGTAAAACCAACCTGACTACAGTGCTTTTTTGCTTCAAACAGTTTAGTAAGGCAGGGTCTGTACACCACCTGTATGGGAAGCAGAGAGAAAAGCAAATGGGTCATCACAACTTTAGTGCAGTATTCATCGAGCCATCCTCGCTAAACCTCTTGGCCCCTTCTTTCCATGTGCTGTCTGCTAGACTTCTTTTTACCTTACATCTTGCCTCTTCTTTCTTCTCCTTTTCTTTTCTCCCCTTTTTTAATGTCTTCCTATTTATCCTCCGTCAAATCTTCTATTAATTTCTTTTTTAAAGGGTTTATCTATTACTAGAAAAACATAAACTATGCTCAGTATTTTAAGAAGAAGGAATTTAATACCAGAAATTGGAAATAAAGGTGACAGAAAGGCTGAGAAGCCAAGCAGGAGACAAAAAAGCAAGGCAACAAGAAGATCAGCCAATAACAGGAAGCTACTACCCTTGCCAGGCTGGAGGAACAAAACAGTATTTTTGGAATGGTATTGTTGGAGCTAAGGGTTACTGGTGTATCAGATGAGCCAGGACCAAAACCACCTGCACTGGCTACGCACTATACTATCCACCTGTATGAGTTATCTTATAATAGGAGGTCCTGGTAAGGAATGCAGAACTAACAAGCTACCACCAAACGGAAGAATTCAGGGAAATCAAAAGAAAATGCCAGTCCATACATCCCACCAACCTCCCAGAATCCTTCTTGCTGGAATCCACCTTGGCTGAGCGATGCAGGTGTCACCAGGAAGGACCCTGAGTCAGAGTGATAGGCCAGAGACACCCCGTAAACTAACTCAATTACCATAAAACCTGAGACATGGCAGAGCAGTTCTTCTGAGTTCTCTTACCCTGCTGCTCTCCACCTGGGCGCCCCCTCCCAATAAAGTCTCTTGCTTTGGCAGCATGTGTGTCTCCTCAGACAATTCACTTTTGAGTATTAGAAAAGAGCCCACTCTTGGGCCCTGGATGGGGTCCCCCTTTCCTGCAGCAGGTGGATGCTGGAACTACAGTAGACTTGTCTGGTGGGAACTAGAGCCAGAGAAGAGCTATAGCCACTGTCAGGGATGCCCCACAAGGCAAGGAGAGGTGATCTAAACACAGGTTTCTCTCTTCCTCCTGGCTTCCAATATCCTGCCAGTGCCTCCCACAGGCTGAAGCCAACTGACAAAGGAGACCGGGAAATACGGCCTAGAGAGGTCAGTTCATCGTCTTTCAGAGCAGACGATGAGGAAAGGCTTTGAGGCAAGCACAGCCAGGAATGGTACAGACTGTGCATTTCAAACTTTGAATTTTTAACATTAAACTAGAATGGCAGGCTAAAACTCCAACAATATAAAAATAAAATTAGTATAACCTACTGTGATTGTACTCAACACAAAGCATGGTACTGATTTTTTGGATCCGTCTGATTCATTTTTATCACACTGGAAATCAGAATACCTCATGAGAAATGAGGAAACACAGAAAAGCACCCAAAAGAAGAGATGAGAACATATAGAAAGGTGGCCAGAGATGGGCAGACATTCACACAAATCCTGACTTGAGCATGCAGGCAACAAGACACCAATTAAAGAAAAAGGAGAAAAGAAAAGGGGAGAAAACTGAAAAGATTAACTGTGACTGATAATGTTAAAACAGAGATGAGAAGCCACAAATGGAATTACTTGGGCTAAACCTATGTCTATCAAACCAAGACTGAACACAAGTATGAGGGCTGGTAGCTAGGAGAACTCACCACGTTTGGAGAGTTTCCAGGTTGGTGAACATGTGTCAATTCGGGGACAGTGGTGCGCTCAGAGAGTGTGGAAGTTCTGCTCCCTTTTCCCCACACCTTGCCCTGTGTATCTCTTCTATCTGGCTGGCCCTGAGTTATATCCCTTTATAAAAAACTGATGCCCTAGTAGGGAAAACGTTTCTCTGAGTTCTCTGAGCTGCTCTACAAATTAATCACGCTATATAACCTTTTGGTCAGCACAGGAGACAGCCTGGATTTGTGACAGCCTGTTTTTTTCCTGAAGTATGTGATGTTGTCATGTTTTCAGGACTGAGCCCTCAGCCTGTGGGATCTGACACTATCTCCAGGTAGTAACTAAGCTGAATTGTAGGACACCCAGCTAATGCTGAAGAATTACTTGTTGGATGTGTGGGAAAAACACCCTCCCCGAGTGTCAGAAATGGATGTCAGGATCTTTAATGGGGGAAACAGAGTAACATGATGAGAATTGACTATTAAAATCATGGTATATGTCAATTATATTTAAAAAAAAAAAAAAAAGATGGAAAATGGTGGTAACAAAGATAGGGTTAGGAGACTAGAGAAGCAGAAGGGTCAATTAAGTATGGGGGTAGAAAGAAATCTTTAATAAAATAAAAGCACACTTCCCCATGGGAAATTTAAATGGATAAATTTTTGAGTTACCAAATGACTTTTTAAAAAATTAATTAAATTTTTTTTTATTGAAGGATAATTGCTTTACAGAATTCTGTTGTTTTCTGTCAAACCTCAACATGAACCAGCCATAGGTATACATATATCCCCTCCCTTCTGAACCTCCCTCCCACCTCCCTCCCCTACCCACCCCTCTAGGTTGATAGAGTCCCTGTTTAAGTTTCCTGAGACATACAGCAAATTCCCATTGGCTATCTATTTTACATATGGTAATGTAAGTTTCCACATTACTCTTTGCATACATCTTACCCTCTCCTCCCCTCTCCTCATGTCCATAAGTCTATTCTTTATGCCTGTTTCTCCACTGCTGCCCTGTGAATAGATTCTTCAGTACTATTTTTCTAGATTCTGTATATATGTATTAGAATATGATATTTATCTTTCTCTTTCTGACTTACTTCACTCTGTATAATAGGCTCTAGGTTCATCCACCTCATTAGAACTAACTCAAAGGTGTTAGTTCTTTTTACTCAGCCTTTTTATGGCTGAGTAATATTACACTGTGACTTTTATTTCCTCCTCAGTCACCTTTCTAAGATACGTGCTACCATATGAGATACGCTACTATTGTTGCCCCACTCTGGGTTCTTCTGATGCTTAACTATGAGTGTATGGCTGCTGACAACATGACTTATCCTCACTTCACCACCACCTCCACCCCATTTAAAACTGGGATGAGACAGCAGCTGTGGGGAACTTAAGCACAATGACTGGCAGTCATGGTGGAACAAGCAGAAATTCTGGTGGCCCATTAGTGAAGTCACTCAGTTGTGTCCGACTCTTTGTGACCTCATGGACTGTAGCCTACCAGGCTCCTTTGTCCATGGGATCTTCCAGGCAAGGGTACTGGAGTGGGTGTGTGAATTAGGAACCTTGTGTATTCTTGCCACCAGCTTCAATCAATGATAATCAATCTAAAAGCTTAGCAAATATTTAAAATTTAAAATTTCAAATTTCCAAACTGTATAATAATCCAATAATGATATTTTATCCCCGCAATACCTCTGGAGGAGGGGCCTCACAGTATCCCAGTATTTCTGGAAAAGCAGGAACAAATTTGTGGGTAAAGATAAATAGCTACAGAGTGCATTGTACTCTCCTTCTGCAGCATCTACAAGAAAACAAGAATATATTTAATAAGTACATTATTCTTACCTGGTCATCCTGTGTCTAGAGTTTCTTTATTGTTTATGCTCGTTTCTATACTCTGCCTCTACAGAGTATACTTTGTAAAACTGTGGGTGACAAATAAGACACAGTGATCCTTTTAAATCTGATTTGAGTCACTGTCCTGATCAGACTTCTCCAACGTCAAACCACCCCCAAAATACAAAAGTGCTTATCGTGGCAAAAGGCCCTACCTGATCTGACTTCATCTCTTACCTGCCTCCCCCTGTTCATTAGGCTTCAGTCACTCATCTCTACTATTCTGTGATGACATCAAGTGAACGCTTTGCATTTACTGTTCCTTCTGCTTACAATACTCTTCCTTCAACTCTCCATCCAGTTCAACACCATGTCCTTTTCTGATCTCTCTGCTCAATGTCTCCTCACAAAGAAGTCTTCCATGACTCTGCCCCAGCATTCTCTATTCTCATGACCTGCTGTATTTTTCTTTGTAGCACTTACCACCATTTGACATTATACTATATGTATTTATCTGTTGGCTTACATTTCATCTCCTTTCAACAAAAGAAAGGACTTTATCTTATCCATTGCCATATGACAGCACCAACAAGATAATAGATTATTTTTTAAAGAATGAAAACACAGATCTGTGCTGACAATCACTTGGAAAGAAAGCAGTATCCTATTTGTACAGAATCAGAACAAACAAACCTACATCTAATGAGCCCTACTGAACAGAGTTCAAGATAAAGAACCCTGTTAAGGTTGACCTGAGAAAAGGACAAAAGAAAGCATCTCAGAGGAAATTTGATGACCCTTCCAAAATCATACAAACCTTCTGATTTTTACCCAAACAAAGCCACAAGGAAACCTTCTCTACCTTGATGTAGATTTAAGGCAAGTAAAGAAGAAAGAAAATTATTCTGTTACTCAAATACCCAGGGCCTCGGTTAACACAACAGGCCTTTTGCAGCGGCATTTTATTTATTTCATAATAGTTACAGTCAAATGTTCAAACTTCAAGAAACAGAGTATATTATAAAGCCAAACAGTTCTCTTTCTTTAAAGCCAGTCAATCTTTGTAATTTCTTATCTTATACTGCATGAAGGCATTATGTAAGCTCAAATACAAAAGTTGTACATAGATAGCAGCCATGAATAGGTTTTGTAGATTATGAGGCTAATCTGGTTTCTGATTCACCTTTTACCCACACCAGGGCAAGGGCACACATGTTTGGAATGAACACTGATGAAAGTGTGAAGAATAAAGAAGTGGTTTTGCCTGCTCTTACCCTTGAGGTTGAAGGTAACAAAAAAGTCTCTTATTTACTACTCTGTGATTTCATTTTCCTACTTACTGGTAAATAGTTCTTCAGGTGGAGTTACTCCAAGTAAATAGTGGAAAAACAATGCAGCACAGCGAAGATATGGGATGATGCCATTCTTCAAGGAGACCCATAAATACCAGCCAGGAATACCACACCCAATGCAGCTGAGAGGCAACAATTCCAGAACAGAACAGAATACAAATCAGATGAACACCCAGATTGTAAATACATCCCCTTTCAAAAACACACCTCAGCACTAAATAATTTTTTATGCATTAACGATAAACATTAAAACAAAGTATTTAACTAGCTATAGCTTCAGTCTTTAAATCTCCTAATAGTTTCTTAAAGCAAACCACAAATCTTGCATATTTTATGAAGTAGATTCTTAAGGCAAAGAACAACTTTTTTCTTTTTCCTAACCCTTGTAATGAAATGTGGAGCAAACGCATTTATCAGTAACTAAGCAAAGCAGCTAAATTAGCTTAAAAAATCTAATACTTTCCTGACTTCTGTATTAAAACTGGCAATTTTCAGGGCAGTGAAACTAATAATCTATATGATACTATAATCTTATAACACAAAGTGAACCTTAATGTAGACTATGGACTATATAGTTAATAACAATGTATCAATTCTGGGTCATCACCTTAACAAATGTACCACATACAAATGAAAGATGTAATGGAGAAACTGGTGGTGGGAGGGAGGAAATGGAAACTCTTGGTCACTTTGTATTCTATAAACCTAAAACAGCTCTAAAAAATAAAGTCTAGTAACATAAAGATAAATACACATATATTCAGTACTTAAACTGAAAAAAAGTTGACTGATGAAGAAGATGAAAACAAAGAGGGAAACTTGGCAGCAGATGACGCTCAGCCGAGTACTCTATTGCACTTTTGGTTTCAACCTCTGTGTTGTCAATATATTTCACATATTACTCACAACAGCCTTAAAAAAAACCTCTCAGTAGTTAAGTGTATTAACTGTATGAACTGCTTTAAAAGGACAACCTATTTTCAACTTTTTATATTTATTTAAAGTTTAACTGCTGCATCTTGTTAAAATTCTATCATCTTTTGCCTATATTCCTGTAACAGTTTATAAGAATAAAGATGTGTCAAAACTTGTTTTCAATCTCAGAAACAAATGAATGGGTAATTTTTATTTGTTGTTATTCCAAAAGCCTTTAACTGATTTTTAAAAACTGGAATTAAAATGGTTCAAGAGATACTGTCAAACAACTGAACAAAGATGTGTAATTATAAAAACAATACTGAAATAGACTGGACTAATGGGCTGTTACTCACCCACTTGTATACTGAGAAACTTCTGCCAAGAAAGAAGATGCAGAACGAGCCTCTTCACTCTCTTCCTGTATCTGTGCAAGGGGGAGGTCTGAAAAAGAAATTCTGAAAGATAAATCTATGAATTTACTATTCAAGTTATTAGTGAAAATCTCAATTTCAGAATTCCCTGGTGGTCCAGTGGTTAAGACTCTGTCTACCAATGCAGGGGACACGGGTTCGATCCCTGGTGCAGGAAGATCCCACATGCCGTGGGGCAACTAGGCCCGTGCACCACAACTACTGAAGCCCAAGCACCTAGAGGTCGTGCTCCACAGCAAGAGAAGTCACCGCAATGAGAAGCCCATGCACCACAACTAGAGAGTAGCCCTCCACTCGCTGCAATTAGAGAATGTTTGTGCACAGCAATGAAGACCCAGCGCAGTTCAAAATAAAATAAATAAATAAAGAGTTCAGTATTTGTATATGATTTTTTGATTTGAGGTAAATTTTATAATGCAATAAAATACATAAATACTAAATGCACCATTTGATGAAGTTTGACAAATGCACACACCCATGTAACAATATCTTGAAAATTACTAGCACTAATCAATGAATATAGTAAAGTTGCAGGATATAAAATCAACACACAGAAATCCCTTGCATTCCTATACACTAATAATGAGAAAATAGAAAGAGAAATTAAGGAAACAATTCCATTCACCATTGCAACGGAAAGAATAAAATACTTAGGAATATATCTACCTAAAGAAACTAAAGACCTATATATAGAAAACTATAAAACACTGGTGAAAGAAATCAAAGAGGACACTAATAGATGGAGAAATATACCATGTTCATGGATTGGAAGAATCAATATAGTGAAAATGAGTATACTACCCAAAGCAATTTATAGATTCAATGCAATCCCTATCAAGCTACCAACGGTATTCTTCACAGAGCTAGAACAAATAATTTGACAATTTGTATGGAAATACAAAAAACCTTGAATAGCCAAAGCAATCTTGAGAAAGAAGAATGGAACTGGAGGAATCAACCTGCCTGACTTCAGGCTCTACTACAAAGCCATAGTCATCAAGACAGTATGGTACTGGCACAAAGACAGAAATATAGATCAATGGAACAAAATAGAAAGCCCAGAGATAAATCCACGCACATATGGACACCTTATCTTTGACAAAGGAGGCAAGAATATACAATGAATTAAAGACAATCTCTAACAAGTGGTGCTGGGAAAACTGGTCAACCACTTGTAAAAGAATGAAACTAGAACACTTTCTAAAATTAATAAACTATTTTTTTAAAGCAGTTTTAGGTTCACAGCTAAACTGAGTGGAAAGCACAGATTTCCCATATACCTACTGTTCCCAAACACCTACAGTCTCCCCCACTATTAGCACCACTGGCACATTTGTTACAGCCTACAGTGATGCATCATTATCACTCAAAGTCCATAGCTTACATTAGAGATAACTCTTGCTATTGTACCTTCTATGGTGGTGGTTTAGTCTCTAAGTCATGTCTGACTCTTGTGACCCCCATGGACTGTAACCCTCCACGCCTCCTGTGTCCAAGGGATTCTCCAGGCAAGAATACTGGAGTGGGTTGCCATTTCCTTTTCCAAAGGATCTTTCTCACCCAAGAATTGAACCCTGGTCTCCTGCACTGCAGGCAGATTCTTTACCAACTGAGCTACAAGGGAATCCCTGTACATTCTATGGGTTTTGACAAATGTATAATAAGTTGTACCCACTATTACTGTATCCAGCAGAATAGTTTCATTACCCTGAAAGCCTTCTGCACACTGCCTATTCACCTTTCTCTCCCCTAACCCTTGCCAATACCCACTGATCATTTTACCATCTCATAGTTTTGCATTTTCCATAATGCCATATAGTTGGAATCATACAATATGTAGCCATTTCAAATATGCTTCTTTCACTTAGATGTACACACTTAAGATTCCTCCATGTCCTTTCATCGCTTAATAGCTCATTTCTTTTTAGAACTGAAGAATATTCCATTGTTTGGATGCACCAGTTTATTTATCCATTCACAAGGATATATGGGTTGCTTCCAAGTTTTGGCAATTATGAATAAAGCTGCTATACACACCTGTGTGCAGGTTTAGTGTGGACATAAGTTTTCAGTTCATTTGGGTAGGTATCAAGGAGTGTGACTGCTGGACTGCATGGTAGGAGTATGATAGTTTTGTAAAAAACTGCCAAATGGTATCAAAGTGGCATTGATTTCATTCCTGCCAGCAAAGAATGAGAGTTCCTGTTGTTCCACATCCTTGCCAATATGCAAGCGCTGTTAGTGTTTTGGATTTTTCCCATTCTAATGAATGTATACTGGTATCTCGTTGTTGTTTTAATTTGTAATTCTCTAATGACACCTGATACTGAACATCTTTTCATATGCTTATTTGCCATCGGGATATCTTCATTGGCAAGGTGTCTGGTTCAAGTCTTTGGTTCATTTTCAATGAGGCCGTTTGTTTTCTTACCATTGAATCTTAGTCCTTCGTATATTCTGGATCACAGTTCTTTATCAGATGCATCTTTTGCAAATATGTTTAACCACTTTGTGGCTTATCTTCTAATTCTCTTGATAATAATCTTTTGCAAAGCAAAAGTTCTGAATTGTAAGAAGTCCAGCTTATCAATTATTTCTTTCATGGATTGTACCTTTGGTGTTGTACCTAAAAAGTCACTGTATCCTCAAAATCACCTAGATTTTCTCCTATGTTATCTCCTAAGAGTTTTGTATTTTACATGTAGGTCTAAAACTCATTTTTAGTTAATTTTTGGGAAATGTGTAAGATCTGTGTCTGTGTCTTACATGTGGGTATTTGGTTGTTCTAGCACCATTTGTTGAAAAGACTGTCTTTCCTCCATTTGTCTTCACTCCTTTGTCAAAGATCAGTTGATTATATTTATGTAGGTGTATTTTGGGCTCTGTTTTGTTCCACTGATTCATTTATCTGTTCTTTCACTAATACTACACTGTCTTCATTCCTACAGCTTTCTAGCAAATCTTAAAGTCAGGTAGTATCAGTCCTCTGTCTTTGTTCTTCTCCTTCAATACTGACTTGGCTATTCTGAGTCTTCTGCCTCGCCAAATAAACTTACAATTAGTTTGCTGATAATCAAAGAACAACTGGTAGGGATTCTGACTGGGAGATTATTCGGTTTATATTTAATTTTTCCGAATTTACTTTTGTGTGTCTTCCTTCTCATACTGAAAATTCAGTTCCCAATGGCAATAACACAATCACTTACTTGATTTAAAAATTACCTAAGATAATTTCAAAATAATAATATTAGTACCACTGATACTACTAACTGAGTTCAAATTAAGATTTTTTTTTTTAGTTCCTCCATTATCAGAATATACCCTACTAGGAAAGTACAGTTGAAATACTGTTTTTTAAAGTCACTAAGCAATTATTTTCTCAATATATTTCTTAGATTCATTTGTTGTTTTCAACTGTCAAAAAATTATTTTTGCCATTCAGATTTTTTTTTGTTAAGTATAATCAGAGTTCTAAGATCAACTACATTAAAAAAACATTCACAAGAGTCTTTGCATAAATTCTTGTACTCTTTACTTTGTACCACAGGTAACTTTTTTGTTTTCCATTTATACTTCTGTCATTTCATTTATTTAAAAAGAGCAAATATGAATATATGTAAGCATATATATGCATAAATACACATAAAATATCTTACACAAAGGTATTATACTATAACTTTTGCTCTGTACCCTACTTTTTTTCACTTAATATCCTAGAGCTCACTTCTTCAGTAGACTTTATTCCATTTTATAGCTGCACATCATTCTAATATATGGGTACACCATAGGTTACTCAACCAATCACCTAGTTTTTTGTTATTCCAAATAATGCTACAATGAATAATCTTATGCTTATATTCTTTCATATTTCTGCCAGTAGAGCTTTGGGGTAGATTCTTAGAAGTGGGACTGGTGGGTCAAAAGGTAGATGTGTATTTAATTTTGCTAGATACTGTTCTAAGATCACTTTAATTATTTGTCCTCTAAATTATCTGAACTTTCAGTAGCCATTATTGACCGCTGATACTCAAAACCCAATTTTGCTTTCTATTAAGAGCAGAATCTAAAAGGACAACTATATCACAATTCCATGATGTTAATATTACCCATGTATCTTCAAACAAGGATATATATATATTTTTTCATCCAAAAAATATTCATTGAGTTCTTACTGGGTATAACAGAAGTTGCTAACCATTTGAAGCTTATGAAGGAAGATTCTGAAATTTGAATGTTCCCTATTCAAGAAGCTTACAGTAGGGATGAAGGAGCAAGGAGAAGCAGGAAAAAGAGTGGAACAGCAGTAAGATATAACTATAAAATAAGACACCATGTGATAAATGCTATAAAATAAACCAAGTACTATCATTCCAGCTGGAGGAATCGAAAATGTTTTATAAACAGGCTTATCAAAAGCTCAGAGTATTTAGGCAGGGACAAACATTGGAGAGACTAATCTCCAACCTTGACCTTGAGGAATCTGGAAAAAAAAAAAGAGAGCAGGAAAAGCAGATCCAAATGGCTTCCCTGTGTACCTAGGGAGTAGCTGCAAGGGAGAGAATCAAGTGGTTTAGCTAATTATTCCTGTCACAGTTCTACCTTTCCCTTTAAACAGCATTCGTAAAGAAACAAATGAACGATCACTCAATAAGAGACCTAATACAGAATGGTTAACCACAAGCATAATTAATTTTCCTAGTAAATCACAGGCAAATGTTATTTACAATTAACAACTGATGGGAGCTTTACCTGTGTCTATGGTAAGAAGTATCTGAAGCATGTGTGCCATGGTGATCAAATGGAAGAGATAAAGGTGGTTATACGAAGAGCTAACTGGTGAAGGCTGCAGATCAACAGCATCATCCCAGTACAAGGACGGGAATGCTAACACGGTACCCACCTATGAGAGAAAATCGACATCAACATGGGTAGCAAAAGGACCAACACAAGTTATCTCATAACTAAATGTAAAGAATACAAGATCCTGCACCATGTGTGTTTTTAAATAACCACGATATTTTTCCTAATTATTTAACAGGATATTTTAGAGGATAAAGGCCATCATCAAACAGATTTATCCCTTTGCTGGGTCCACTTATTCTAGTTCTAGGTAATGGTCTCAACCTTGTGGTTTTAGGGGATTCAACATTACAACCATTTGGGGAGCTCTTAAAATAACATTGATACATAGGCCCCACCCTAGTCCAATCAAATAATTATATCAGGGGTAAGGTCCAGTTTCTAGCATTTCTTTCAAGATTCCCATGAGAGACTTCAAAAGACAGTGGTGACAGCTACAGGGTAGAGGATACTGGCTAGCCTTGCATCCACAAAGTCCATGGTCCTAACCTTACTATGGCTCTCTAGAAAACTTGTCTTGAAGGAATGAAATCGTCAGAGAGATGGAAAAACTGTACAAGAAATTCACAAAACAGTTGTCACTAACCATAGGTGTTTTGGGAAACACCTAGATGCGCCCATGGCCTGGTCCATATCACGAATAATTAACAAATTTAAGACAGCTCACACCATTATTCACTGCTTATAATGTAAACAAGTTGAGAAAAAGGGGAAGGGGGAAAACATATTATTAGAAAAAGTCTGCCTGTATAGACCCTAACTAAATATAATCAACTAGACTACAATCTATTACAATGTAAAGGGTAAATGTGGTTTTATTTTTAAAGTGATTTTGATGGTCTCAGTCAAATCTTTATCTATTTGTAAAGGGAATGGAAAAAAGAGACTAAACTTTCAAGATCAGTATTTATAATCTTGAACAAAGAGCATAAATTTGAATGAGGAAAACACTTAAAAACTTGAGTGACTTAAAAAGAAAATTTACTGAACACTTACCAAAACATGAAATAGATCTATGGATAGAAGGCAAGGTGTAGCTTCTGATTGCAGGTTAGGAAGAACAACTAAAAAACAAACAAACAAAAAACCTTAATGTAATTCAGCCAGTAATACAGCAATGCAGTTAAATGTAATACAACATACTAACATCTAAAACAAAAATTTAACAGGGTTATAATACAGAAACTGATAAACTGGTCCATCACACCTTTAAGATACAGGAACCATAACTAAAGATAAACTAAACTGAGAAAAGGCTCTAAAAAGCTCTGGATGAAATTTAATGGTTGAAAGATAAGATATAGGAGGTAAGGGTAAATAAGCTAGGATGACTGAAATAAGAAATTGTTTGATAAGTATTATACTCACTGAATCAAAAAGGATTACTTTTAAACAATGTTCTCTAGCACTTCCTACCTCCAACTACACATTTCTAAATGTTCTGTGATACACGAAATACATGAACAAATTTGGGGTTGGGGAGCAGGGAGAGCATGCAAATTGGTGTAAGTGAAAAGAGGATGGAGACAAACCTCCGGAACAAAACTAAACAACTGATGAGTGGAAGGAAATGCAGACAGCTCAAAAATTTTGCCTTTCGGATTTTGATCAGTCTCTAAATTCAGAAGTCAGGCAAAGAGTTACAAGGAAGTGAAATCAATAATTCAAAACAATAAGTGTTTATATATACATAACCATGAGAATTAATTATATTTAAATAAAGCTATCATTTAGTTAAAATGAAGGAGAGAAGATTCTTTTCAGACTAGGTCAATTTCTTAACCCCAAATCCAAGATTCTAAACAAAAAGCATAAAAGTTAAGAGCATGGGCTTTGGAGTCAGACAGAAATGGGGTCCAGTACTTCCTATGACTATCTGTCACAGGCAAGGTATTTGACTTCTCTAAGCCTCCAACAGGATTGTTGGGAGGTTTGTTAACCTGTGCATTCAAAGTACTTAACCTGAGTGTGGCATACAGTAACCACTATAAACACTATTAATACTGGCTCTATAAAATAAACTAAAGTGAATACAGGGCTCTGCCATTAACTAGCTATGTGTCCTTTTTAAGTAATATTTTTAATACATTAGTTAACATGTCCATGACACAACCAACACTACCTACCTTATTTTCTCAGTGTTAAAGTATTTTGCTCCCAGGATATTTTCAGTTCAGTTCAGTTCCTCAGTCATGTCCGACTCTTTGCGACACCATGAATCACAGCATGCCAGGCCTCCCTGTCCATCACCAACTCCCGGAGTTCACTCAGACTCATGTCCATCAAGTCAGTAATCCCATCCAGCCATCTCATCCTCTGTCGTCCCCTTCTCCTCCTGCCCCCAATCCCTCCCAGCATCAGAGTCTTTTCCAGTGAGTCAACTCTTCGCATGAGGAGGCCAAAGTACTGGAGTTAGTTTCAGCTTTAGCATCATTCCTTACAAAGAAATCCCAGGGCTGATCTCCTTCAGAATGGACTGGTTGGATCTCCTTGGAGTCCAAGGGACTCTCAAGAGTCTTCTCCAACACCACAGTTCAAAAGCATCAATTCTTCAGCGCTCAGCTTTCTTCACAGTCCAACTCTCACATCCATACATGACCACTGGAAAAACCATAGCCTTGACTAGACGGACCTTTGTTGGCAAAGTAATGTCTCTGCTTTTCAATATGCTATCTAGCTTGGTCATAACTTTTCTTCCAAGGAGTAAGCGTCTTTTAATTTCATGGCTCCAATCACCATGTGCAGTGATTTTGGAGCCCCAAAAAATAAAGTCTGACACTGTTTCCACTGTTTCCCCATGTATTTCCCATGAAGTGATGGGACCAGATGCCATAATCTTTGTTTTCTGAATGTTGAGCTTTAAGCCAACTTTTTCACTCCCCTCTTTCACTTTCATCAAGAGGCTTTTTAAGTTCCTCTTCACTTTCTGCCATAATGGTGGTGTCATCTACATATCTGAGGTTATTGATATTTCTCCCGGCAATCTTGATTCCAGCTTGTGCTTCTTCCAGCCCAGCGTTTCTCATGATGTACTCTGCATATAAGTTAAATAAGCAGGGTGACAATATACAGCCTTGACGTACTCCTTTTCCTATTTGGAACCAGTCTGTTGTTCCATGTCCAGTTCTAACTCTTGCTTCCTGACCTGCATACAAATTTCTCAAGAGGCAGGCCAGGTGGTCTGGTATTCCCATCTCTTTCAGAATTTTCCACAGTTTCTTGTGATCCACACAGTCAAAGGCTTTGGCATAGTCAATAAAGCAGAAATAGATGTTTTTCTGGAACTTCCTTCCCTTTTCCATGATCCAGCGGAAGCTGGCAATTTGGTCTCTGGTTTCTCTGCCTTTTCTAAAATCAGCTTGAACATCTGGAATTTCATGGTTCACGTATTGCTGAAGCCTGGCTTGGAGAATTTTGAGCATTACTTTACTAACATGTGAGATGAGTGCAATTGTGCGGTAGTTTGAGCATTCTTTGGCACTGCCTTTCTTTGAGATTGGAATGAAAACTGACCTTTTCCAGTTCTGTGGCCACTGCTGAGTTTTCCAAATTTGCTGGCATATTGAGGGCAGCACTTTCATAGCATCATCTTTCAGGATTTGAAATAGCTCAACTGGAATTCCATCACCTCCACTAGTTTTGTTCGTAGTGATGCTTTCTAAGGCCCACTTGACTTCACATTCCAGGATGTCTGGTTCTAGGTCAGTGATCACACCATCGTGATTATGTGGGTCGTGAAGATCTTTTTTGTACAGTTCTTCTGTGTATTCTTGCCATCTCTTCTTAATGTCTTCTGTTTCTGTTAGGTCCATACCATTTCTGTCCTTTATCGAGCCCATCTTTGCATGAAATGTTCCCTTGGTATCTCTAATTTTCTTGAAAAGATCTCTAGTCTTTCCCATTCTGTTGTTTTCCTCTATTTCTTTGCATTGATCACTGAGGAAGGCTTTCTTATCTTTTCTTGCTATTCTTTGGAACTCTGCATTCAGATGCTTTTATCTTTCCTTTTCTCCTTAACTCCTAATTCCTTGCCCTGATTTTATTAACTTTTCAGTCAGTAGAATACTCTGTCATCAAATTTTGCTTACAGGCAGTTGTGAAACTTTTTTGTTCACAGATGTTACATATATCTATTTTTAAAATCCTCTGAAATCAGGTTCATTTTTGGCATGCATATTTTCCTCCACTGGTAAAATCTTTCATTTACGCTAAATTAAATATCTCAGGGAAACTTAAATGATACAGTAGGAAAAGCGTAGGTTTTATGGTCAGGCTTGGGTTCAAACACTAGTTCTGCCTTTTACTGGTTTTATGACCTTGGTCAAGTCACAGAAGTTCTCTGTGCCTCAGCTTCTTCATCTCTAAATTGGGGAAATGATAATTTCGTTGAAGAATGGTGGTTAGAAGACATGATTATATAAAAAGATCCTTGTACAATGTTCAGGGATCATTGTACAATGCCTGGCACATACATGGCAATGAACACTGTATGTCCTATTACTACTGGAGAATCAACATGTTAAAACTATATTCATCATCTTTCACATAAAACAGTCTCTATTGCGGACTTCTCTATTTCTTTCAATAGTCTAGTTATTTCTTTTAATTCAAAACCTTGTTTCTACCCATCCCAATTCCCTCCCTAATTTATGCTACTATGTGTGTATGTGTGTGTGTGTGTGTGTGTGTGTGTGTGTGTAAAGTCGCTTCAGTTGTGCCTGACCCTTTGCGACCCTTTAGACTGTAGCCTGCCAGTTTCCTCTGTCCGTGGGATTCTCAAGGGAAGAATACTGGAGTGGGTTGCCATGCCCTCCTCCAGTATGCTACTATATACAGATACATATTTTACTTCTAATTTTTCCTTTTCCCAACCCAGTCTATACAATATCTAGCCTTAGAATAATATTGTTCAAAATGTTTCAAAAATCCCCAATAACCTAAAGTTCAAACTTCTCACTGGGGCATTTAAGACCTTCTATTTTTATCAAAACAACTTCATGCTTCTCTATCTATAGGTGCCACTATTCCTATCAAACCTGTCTATTTGAACATACCACATGCTTTCCTACATCCTCAATCTCTGTTAAAATTGTCCTCCTGGTTTGGAATGCTATCTGTTTCTCTCAATGTATTTTTATATACCTTGTTAGAGCAAAAAAACAGCAGAGCCCCTAGAGCGATCTTTTTCTGTCTCAATTCGTAAAGCACATATTTTTACAATACATCTAGCATTTGTCTATTTTATAGTGTGAGTTTTCACAGAGGTTCTGCTTCTTTAATTCAATCATGAGTATTACAATGGCAGGGACCACATCTTGTACCTCTACACAGTTTACAGCCCTAACACCTTGCAAGTAAAGATGTTCTCGCTAATAAATTTTCACATGACAAACTTTTACATAAAGGCGCAAAGATATATTACAGAGCAAAAGAACATCAAGTTTATTAGCTACTGTCAATTAGACATTCAGTTCAGTTCAGTTCAGTCTCTCAGTCGTGTCCGACTCTTTGTGACTCCATGAATCGCAGCATGCCAGACCTCCCTGTCCATCACCAACTGCCGGAGTTCACTCAGACTTACGTCCATCGAGTCAGTGATGCCATCCAGCCATCTCATCCTCTGTCATCCCCTTCTCCTCCTGCCCCCAATCCCTCCCAGCATCAGAGTCTTTTCCAATGAGTCAACTCTTCGCATGAGGTGGCCAAAGTACTGGAGTTTCAGCTTTAGCATCATTCCTTCCAAAAAAATCCCAGGGCTGATCTCCTTTAGAATGGACTGGTTGGATCTCCTTGGAGTCCAAGGGACTCTCAAGAGTCTTCTCCAACACCACAGTTCAAAAGCATCAATTCTCCGGGGCTCAGCTTTCTTCACAGTCCAACTCTCGCATCTATACATGACCACTGGAAAAACCATAGCCTTGACTAGACGGACCTTTGTTGGCAAAGTAATGTCTCTGCTTTTCAATATGCTATCTAGGTTGGTCATAACTTTTTTTCCAAGGAGTAAGCGTCTTTTAATTTCATGGCTGCAGTCACCATCTGCAGTGATTTTGGAGCCCAGAAAAATAAAGTCTGACACTGTTTCCACTGTTTCCCCATCTATTTCCCATGAAGTGATGGGACCAGATGCCATTATGCAATATTATTTCAGTTTCTGCCATCTGTGATGATGTTAGTCTCCTTGCTTGGTATTTATTTTGAGGTATTTTAAACACTGAGATGGTTAGATAGCATTCCCCAACTCAACAGACATGAATTTGAGCAACCTCTGGGATATAGTGAAGGCATGTGGAAACCTGGCATATTGCAGTCCATGGGGTCGCAAATTGTTGGACATTATTTAGTGACTGAACAACAATCAACAAATATTACAAATCCCATAATCTGTGATGAATGTAAAAGCAAGAAGACTATTTGGAAGTGTTGGTAAAACAAGGTATCCAAATTATAACTGAAATGAAAAGAGATAACAAAAATCAAAAAAAAGCAAAACCAAAATACTACTATGCAAATAGGATAAACTGTTAACAACAGGAAAAGGTCCTAAGAACTAGAAGCATGTGTAATATGTGCAAAATTCTGGGCCTGTGCAACTGATCAGTAAGAAAAAAAAGTAAATGAAAAAAGGAAAAAATAATTAAGTGTGTAGTTAGAGAACAGCATTAATGTTAGATTACTACTAGCATGAGGTTAATTCAGGAGATAGCTGGAAATTAACTTGAAAATATAAAAGGTTAGCACAGTGGAAGTTCTAATGAAACTTAGGTGACAGCTTTGAACGGAGCCATGGAACCCCCATGTCATTAGAATGACAGAAAGCTGCCCAGGAAAAGTTCCCTAAGAAGTTTGTGAGACTCAACAAGGAGGAAGGTGACCTGTTTCAACAGACTTTCAGGGTAAAATAGTTGGTCAATTTGGGGAAACAAAGCCTGTTTTCTATGTAGAAAAAACTATGCATTCTTTTAAACTTTAAAAAGAGGGAATGGCTCTCTCATTTGGTAGAACACACTGAGGAAGTGTAAGCTTAAACCTCTTTACCTGTGACATATTTAATTTATGAACAAAAGACATAAAGAGGGTTTTTTAAGCTTGACCTATTTTAGATGCAAAGGAGCTGCTGTGGTGCAAATACCTAAATGGAAATGCAGATAATCAAAATGAAAGTCAAATCATTCTACTATGCATAACCTCTAATTTTTCTTTTTATTTTCACAGTGAGACCATCACATGAGCTTAGCTAATTTCTAGCTTACTAGAATCTAAAAAGAAAAAAAAAAAACCCAACTCAGCTGTTATAGCCTGTCTCTCAAAGAAAAAGGCATGCATGGACCCACAGTCTGAGATTACCATAATTAACACTTCTATTATTTTTATATGACTTTGATACACACCAGAAAAATGACATTTTTAAATGATCTATCCACATTACTGCTCCCTTTTATAGCCAGACTGAGATCAGTTCAGTTTAGTTCAGTCGCTCAGTCATGTCTGACTCTTTGGGACCCCATGAATCGCAGCATGCCAGGCCTCCCTGTCTATCACCAACTCCCGGAGTTTACTCAAACTCATGTCCATTGAGTCGGTGATGCCATCCAGCCATCTCCTCCTCTGTCGTCCCCTTCTCCTCCTGCCCCCAATCCCTCCCGGCATCAGGGTCTTTTCCAATGAGTCAACTCTTCACATGAGGAGGCCAAAGTACTGGAGTTTCAGCTTTAGCATCCCAGGACTGATCTCTCTTAGGATGGACTGGTTGGATCTCCTTGCAGTCCAAGGGACTCTCAAGAGTCTTCTCCAACATCACAGTTCAAAAGTATCACTTCTTTGGCGCTCAGCTTTCTTCACAGTCCAACTCTCACATCCATACATGACCACTGGAAAAACCATAGCCTTGACTAGACGGACCTTTGTTGGCAAAGTAATGTCTCTGCTTTTTACTATGTTATCTAGGTTGGTCATAACTTTCCTTCCAAGGAGTTAGAGTCTTTTAATTTCATGGCTGCAATCACCATCTGCAGTGATTTTGGAGCCCCCAAAAATAAAGTCTGACACTGTTTCCACTGTTTCCCCAAGTATTTCCCATGAAGTGATTGGACCAGATGTCATGATCTTCGTTTTCTGAATGTTGAGCTTTAAGTCAACTTTTTCACTCTCCTCTTTCACTTTCATCGAGAGGCTTTTGAGTTCCTCTTCCACTTTCTGCCATAAGGGTGGTGTCATCTGCATATCTGAGGTGATTGATATTTCTCCCGGCAATCTTGATTCCAGCTTGTGCTTCTTCCAGCCCAGTGTTTCTCATGATGAACTCTGCACAGAAGTTAAATAAGCAGGGTGACAATATACAGCCTCGACGTACTCCTTTTCCTATTTGGAACCAGTCTGTTGTTCCATGTCCAGTTCTAACTGTTGCTTCCTGACCTGCATACAGGTTTCTCAAGAGACTAGTAGTTAATACTAAGGATATTAGTGATTGTGGATGTTGGTGCAAAAAGCCCTTGGGTGGGAGTAAGGGATACAAGTTGACAATATTTGGAAAACACTTGGTTTTAAAAATAAGATTGCAGGTATTAGAGAGCAACCATGTATTTTGTTTTCTTTTTTTTTTCTTTTGTAAGGTTGTGGTGATGAGTGTCTGACATTAGTGTAGTGTGTGGTTTCCTAATACACTGCCAGAAATGCAATGGGAAAAGACATGCAAATAACATAATAATTCAGAAAAGACTCTACCTGATAGAAGACGAATCAGATGTTTCTGTATCAGGACCTGAGAACAGGTAACCCTTTGTGCAATGGCAAACTGCATTAATGCTTTCAGACCATTATGCTAGATTGTAAGAGAAGGGAAGATAAAAAGATAAGTGAAGATGAAAGACCTAAGTCATTCACTGTATAAACCAATCCTACTCTGTAAGAACTAGTGTAAACTTACTATATACTTTACACTACTGCAAATTTAGTTACAATATTTTTAATACTTCTAAAAAGTTTTATGACCTCACTGAATTCTGTAATAGATTTTCCCATGACAAAGAAGTATTAAAGATACAATCATCTCCATCTCATTTAAGGACTCATTTCCCTCAGAGTCATTCTCTTAAATGTTTGGCCTACATCATTCTATTCAGGCCTGTGCAAATACATGTCTTTGTAGAAATTCTAAAATGATGGCAGAACATCACTGAATTCAGGGAATAAATCTTCTGCTTCCCACATGGAAGGATGGGAACTCTGGGAAGCACGTCATAGACTCCAAGTCCCCTGGGCCAGCTGTCAGAAAATAAGAGGAAAATGGCTAGGTGAGTGGTCCAGGGAATCCTCAGTTGCCCAGTTTGTTTTCACAGGGCTACTGAGCATCACTTCTTAAGTACTGTTTGCAGGGTCCCCAAAGTTATAAGGCTTAGGCCTGAGGCAGGAGTATAGTTACATAGAATCAGAATCTGCCCATGAAGGAGTTATGGCTTAGTTTTATTCTGGAGTTCAGTATGAAGATTTATCTGGAGTTAAGCCAGCATTAATACTTAATGTTACATGATGATGCAAAATTAGTGAGAAGGAAAATATAGGAGACATTAGGGTTCTGATTTGGAAATAAATGGCGAGGGGGATAAAAAGTAACCAAGTATCACCAGAAATGTTTCTGTGAATTACATTTAACCATCAAGACTGAATAAACTCTCCAAAGTGTATAATGTTGGCCTTTCCATCTCCTGTGAGTTTGAAGTAGCTTTAAAAAAACCAAAACAGAATTCTGCTTTTACAGAAAAAGAAGTGAATAAAGATTTTTTTAAATGGTAAATGTACTGAGGACTCCCTAAAAAAATACACCATGTGTATACATACCTGTCTATTTTGAAGTGCTCCAAACAAAGGTTTTCCTTCATCTCCCAACAGGTTTTCTCAAAGAGCAAAAAAAAGAAAAGTAATAAATTTCGAATACTGCTACAATAGTATACTTGGTTTCTATCTATCAGATGTTCTTTAATTCTATTTTTGACCAAATAGAAAAGTGCTTTGCACTTTTCCCCTTCAAAATTTCATGTTTAAGTCTATGCCAAGATTTCCACATTTTTGAGTGAGAGGACACTACAGAGGCAATGTAGACCATGGACAAATTGTTTTTATAAATAATAAAGCCCCTGGAGCAATCTATAAAGAAAACTTGGGAAAAACAAAGCATTCTGCTTCATTTATCCTCCTTTTAACATCTCTTCTATGCAAAAAGAAAAAACAATTTTAATTGAAGTATAGTTGACTTACAATATTATATTAGTTTCAGGTTTATAGTAATTGGATGCTTTTACAGATTATACTCCATATAAAGTTATTATAAAATACTGACTATATTCCTGTGCTTTATATTACTTCCTTGAACTTTAAATATACTTCCTTGTAAGTATTATATTACTTTCTTGTAACTATTATATTATTTCCTTATAATAATGTTATATCTAGTAGTCTTTACCTCTTCATCTCCTTCACCTATTTTGCTCCTACCCCTACCACTCTCCCCTCTGGTAACCACTAGTTTGTCCTTTGTGAGTCTGTTTCACTATATTGGTTCATTTGTTTCCTATTTTAGATAGCACATGTGAATGAAAACATACAATATTTGTCGTTCTCTGTAAAAAAAAAACAAACTAATTTAAAAAATATAGTTGCAACCTATTTTGTTAAAAAAATACATAAAACAAATGTAAATAGCTTTATTGTTAAGTACTATTAAAAAAGAATTAGATTTATAGGATAGAACAAGGTGAACAATGTATTTTTTGAAAATACAAAAAACCCATGAGCTCAGAAATATATTCTGCCTTGTTGGCTAGGGTATTTATTACTGAATCACTTATTTTCACTGATCTTTGGCAACAAACACATCTATGAGGCTGGATGGCTTATTTCCTATTTTCCTTTTCCATTTTTGAATGGACAGCAATAAAAGACCCTCTGTTTTTATTCCTCAACTGTTTTTCATAACTATGCCAACACATCCTGCATATGTCTCTCCACACCCACAGGGAGTGAGATAAGTTAGCTGTTTATGTGCTAGGAATAAAGCACAGCCTTATATCCACTGGATGGAAAAAGCCCTATAGTGAAAACAATCTAACACTCTATTAATCAAATAATTTCCAATTACTATGTTACAGAAACACATATGAAGAATCAATCCTATTCTCCAATGAACTTCTCATCCATTCTATGACAAAACTGTCACTTCTGAAAATGTTCAATACCTAAATAAAAATCTCCAATTCCTAATGCTTGTGTTCCCCAAATAGTCAAGTGTAAAGGTACCTTTACTGGCAATCTGCAGGTATTTAATAGATCATGACTCCAAAAGAATGCTTAACATTTCATATCAAATTGTTCAGATTCTGTTTAAACCTCATTTTCCCCTTTTCTCCTTTTATTTAATGACAGTAAATATAAACTTGTGTATTTATTTTTTACCCACAATTGAAGTCTGACAGGTTTGGAAATGACTCCTAAAATCTGTTCACAGAGACTAATGCTGGCATGCAGAAAGGGTCTGTGAAAGAAGTAGCTTTGTGCTACTTAATTCAAATTGTGAGATAGTGTCATTTTACAAAACTTTATTTAAATGAGGAAATGGGGTAGAACCATTAAAAACAACTTCCAAAAAATACTGGAAAATGAGTCTGAAAGAATTATAACTCTTAATTGTAATCTAATTGTTTTTCATGTAGTACTCTTATCTTGTGACTGTCATAAGCAAATATATTATTTTAAAAATCTGAGTGATTCTTCACTGCTTCATTTCCCCTAGATTTAATGAGAGATAAGACCATGTAAATGCAAGGTGTATAACCTGTTGATTTGATACACTTTTCTCTAAGAAGCTTTCACCACGGCAGAGAATCTAACAGATTTCTTCAGATTTGGGAGGTTTCTTGCTGTTAATCTCTTTCTCCTGACCACCTCAGTCTTCCTTTCTCTCTCCTGGTAATTTTTTAGATGGTTTGGTTTACTTTTCTTTTTTCTCTCAAAGTGTAAAAGAAATAAAAATTACTGGATATTTCTGGGTTGATTCTCCTTCCTTTGCTTTTTCTCATATCTTTCATTGTTATATTGCCACCTTTTAAATACAGCTTGCTTCATGCTGTTCATTTCAAGTATATTTAGTTTTCTGTTATGTATGCCCATTTTTGTAGTTAAAAGAGTTCAAAACAAAATATCCTCAAACTAAATGGCATCATGCCACCTAATCTACCGATATACCAAGAGTCCTTAAGTCAAAGTATTCCAGGCCATTAGGGTGGGAAAAAAGGAATAATTTTTGATCAGTCAATGTTAATTCTGTTTCTATAAAAGCTCCAAACCAGTTTTCTTATAGGCTTTACCAATTGCCTGGATAGTAAAAGCACATGTGCTCCAGGTCATCATGGGGATTCGAGGATCCGTTTCATCAGGAGGCACTTTCAATCCAATTCTATAAATTGTTGTGGCAAAGAGAAGGACCATTTCCTTGATGCTATTAGAATAATTTAACCTAAAAATAAAACAATAAAAATTTAAATAAGGATTTATTAAAAGGGGCTACCTACTGAGAAGTCCACTTAGGTACTGAAGCAAGAATTTAACTTCTTTTGAAGGTTTATTCATTAAGAAAAAAATGGTGAAAGCAGAACTGTAACTCCTATGGGTAGAAAAATGTATCTGACAAAATGGTAATGACCCAGATAATTTCTTGTAAAAGATGCAGTAAATGATCACAGCAGAAAGGGTCGAGGTCCAAATTAAGAACAGGTTAGAGACAGGATTAAAAATCAGAGGAAACACATCTGACATAAATTTCAGTATCTGAAAAGGGACCAAGAAGTACTTTTGTGCTGATAGGGGTGTATGTGTGTCTGTGTGTATATATAATAATCCATGTACTAGCAATGATAATTCCTGGTTTCATGAACTTCTATTTGTAACAAGTATTTTCAGTAGTGATGGGATATACAATGTAAACAAGGATCACAACTAGAAAAATCAACCTCATATTATTCATTAAATAATAGTATCTGATTTGGATACATTATATTTTTCAAAGCATCTTCACATAAATATCTTTTCAATAACTGTATGAGGTAAACTAGGAGACCACTGTCTCAATCTTACAAACAAGAATATGAATTGCAGTGGGGGTGGAGTGACCTGAAACTTTTCAGAAGTCACAGAGCAAGTCAGATGTGACTTTAACTTAAGTCTCTTAAATTCTGCTCTTCCTATAGGTGGAAATATATAAAAATAGCATTTTTGTTGGTTAAAAATAATTATAGGCATGGTTCATCTTAACACATATTAAATACATATTATTCTATCTCAAATCACTTAATATCAGTACAAATAAAACTCTAGGGAGACGGCAACAAGATAAAAATGGGATAAACAAAACACTTTCACAAATAAAGCAAGAAGGAAGGAAGGAAGAATTGTTCTTCACTCTTATTTTCACAACCATTTACAAACTTCTCTTGTTTAGATACTTACGAAGACTGAACTCCATAACTCAGAATAGAATGGAACTCAAGAGTAGAATCACCCATTCCTTGATCAAACAGGACTGGAATTGTTGGGTTTTCTCCTTACAAATTAAAAGGAAAAAGCAAAAAAAAATCATGGGAGTTCAGTGTGACACATACTTTTTAAAGCTTTTGTAAATTACATACAATCACTTTAGAAAATTTGGATAATGCTAATAAGCAATAAATAACCATTCAAAATATTTCCACCCAGATAATCAGATAGCATGAGGGTAATATTTTTCTATTCTCCATATAAATGTTACACATGTAGATTTTTTTTTCTTAAAAGGATAATAACTCTAGCACCATTGTGTATCTTGATTTCTCATTAATAGATCATATATATCTTCCACATCAGTAACTGTCCCTCTATATTTCTATTTTTAGTGAATGCATAGTACTTTAGTGAATAAGAGCACAGGATCTGGAGCCAAGCTGCCTGGGTCTGAATCCTAGCTTTGCTAGTGACTATTACTAAGACCTTGGGTGAATACTAAACCTCATCAAAATTAAGACTGTCATTCCCATAAGTGCAATGAGTTAGTTTTCTTCTGGTGGTTCTTGAGATTCTTCATCTTTGGTTTCCAGAAGTTTGGGTATGACCTATCTAGGTATGCTTTTAAGTTTATCTGTTGGAGGTTCACTGAGCTTAAATTTATAAATCTAAGTCTTTCTACCAATTTGTAAAGTTCCCAGTTGTAATTTCTTCAAATATTTTTTCAGTACCATCATTTTTCTTTTCAGGACTTCAATGACACAAAACGTTGGGTTAAAGGGAACAAAAGAAGATTCCATATGTCCCTAACGCTATATGTTTTTCTCCATCACTTTGCTGTCAATTCTTCATTGCATAATTTCCCTTATCTAATTTCAAATTCACTGACTCTTATCTCACCATCTCCATTCTACTACTGAGCCCATTCAGTTAAATTTTTTTTTTTCATATAGTATTCTTTCAATTCTGTTATCTCCATTTGGTCCTTTTTCTACATATATATATTTTCCCCTCTGCTGAGAACTTCTGTCTTTCCATTCACTTCCATGAGTGTTCATCTTTAATTCATGTTTCATGATTATAAACCTGCTTTAAACTTTTTGTCTGAAAAGTTCAACATTTAAACATCTCAGGATTGGAACTTGATTGATTGTTTCTTCCTTGAGAGTTGGTCAGATCCTCCTGGTTCTCTGTACCTTGAGTAATTCTGGATTTAGTTCAGTTCATTTCAGTAACTCAGTTATGTCCAACTCTTTGCGACCCCACGGAATGTAGCATGCCAGGCTTCCCTGTCCATCATCAGCACCAGGAGCCTGCTCAAACTCATGTCCATCAAGTTGGTGATGCCATCCAACCACCTCATCCTCTGCTGTCCTCTTCTTCTTCTGCCTTCAATCTTTCCCAGCATCAGGGTCTTGGATGTTTTGAATATCCATTTAAAAAAAGGCCTGCATTAAAATTCTCTGGAAAAATGTACCTTTTTTGTTGTTGTTCTAGTAGGCAACCAACCCAATTAGGTTCCATAAGTTTTGTTTCACTCTGTGAGTGGTTCCAATGTTAGTTTTCAGAGCCTTTGTTAAACTGTTTGAGTCTGCTAGTACATGTACTACTCAGAACTTAGACTGGGACTTGAGTGGTGGTTTAATGTAGTTTCAGTCTCAAAGCTGTTTTTACCCTTCTTTGGGCCTGTTCTGCACCTGTGTAGGCTGGAGGTGAGCTCTGGACCTGTGTTGGTCTCAAAAGTAGGAGATTCCTTTTCATAGCACTCTCCTCTCTGGGATTTACCCCTATTCTCTCTAGCTGCAAGGGGCCCTTGTTTCCCCTTTCCTCTAGTCAAAATGATCAATTTCTTTCAGCTTTATAGTCCCCTGTGCTGTCATGCAGATTCACATGACTGGAGTTAATCTTGGGATGAAGCTGTGAGGGAAAGAAATGGCTAAGACTCCACACTTCCAATGCAGGGGGCACAGGTTTGATCTCTGGTCAAGAAACTAGGATCCCACATGCTTAGTAGTATGACCAAAAAAATAAATTAAAATAAAAAAAAATAAAAAATAAAACAAAACAAAAACACCTAACTTGGAATTAAAAAAAGAAAAGAGGATTCACCCTGCAGTTTTTGGAACACAGTGGTCCCATTTCTCCCAGTTCTTTTGGCCAGTAAGACTGATTTTCTCTTGGGAATTTAGATGTCTATGTGGCCACCACGGCAGTGCAGTTCCATGATTGGAGATGGCCTTGGGAAAGAGCCAAAACAGAAAAAAACAAAACAAAAACACGTGCAACAGGAATTCCCTTTACACTCTCCAGCTTCTGAGGAGCTTTTTCTCAAGTTCTCTGGCTAGAAAGATGGCATCTCTTCTGGGTTTTTTACTGTTCATGTCCACCGCATAGTTCTGTGTCTCAGGCTATGCTGGGGTCAAAACTGGGGAATAAAGGAGGGACAAAAACCCCCAGGAAACTCACTGCTTATACTAAACATTCCTCAGATTTGTACTTCCTCCCCTTGGCCTAAGGAAATCTCTATTTTCTAATATTTAATGAATCTGTATTTGAAAACCATATTTTAGAGCAAAAAGTACTTTAAAAAATAAAGATTCTGACACTTAAATCTCACGCAGCTAAATATAAAATAATTTTAAGCAAACCTTTAGCATGTTTCATATTATAACCTGTTATTCTGGCCAGAACAGTCTGTATCCATCGTTCCAGGGTCAAAAGTTGAGCAAGAGGTTCTGTATTCTCGCTGAAAATTGATATTTGAAAGTTATTAAAGCCATTGGCACAGGTCAAACTGAAAAGCTCAATTTGTAGGGTCTTTCTGTGGATAAATAATTGTATGAAAAAGTCAAACTCCTCCAGATTAGCTTCCTAGGTCATAGAAACACACATGTCTAAAAATGCAGTTTTGGGAGGGAGGAGAAATTTTAAAGTACAAAGAATAAGATAACACCCTCACTCCCATTTCCTGGAAGCAATAGATAAATGTCAGTAAGTGAAATCACCCTTTCAGCTGCTCAAGTCAAAAACTAGGTGTCATCACTGATATATATGAGTCCCTCAAACCCCACATTCTAATCTATCAGCTAGTCTTAGGTTTTACTTGCTAAATATACCCCAAATTGGTCACTTCTTTCTATCTCCTTCATGATTACCCTAATTCAAGTTACGTTATTCCTCACCTGGACTGCTTCAGTAGACTGTTCTTCCTGCTTCCACGATGGTGTTTCTTTATTATCTATGTATTCATCAAACAACAGCCAGGAAGATTTTAAAAATGTAAATCGTATCGTATCATTTCCCTATCCAAAACATTCCAATGGTTTTCCATTACACATAAAACACAGTTCTAATTTCCAATCTTGGCTCATAAGACCTTTTAGGATCTGGTTCCTTGCTTGCTCCATCCCAAGCATACTGCCTTCTTACTGTGCCTTGAACTTGCTGCCTTCTTGCTATGTCTCCATCATGCTGATATGTTCCTACTTCAGGGTCTTTGCTCTCAGTGTTGCCTGTGCTTAGAATTCTCTTCTTTCAGAGAACAGAACTGGTGTCTCTCTCAGAGAATAGAACTGGTGACATAGAACAAATGTTACTATCTCAGAGAGGAGCTCCCTGCTGACTCGGTCTATAAAGAACCTCATGCACTGGTCTGTCCTCTGGCTCTTTATGATTCTAATTTAGTCTTTCACACTATTTCTCAGTACTCAATATTCCATATTTATATGTTTATCGTTGGTTTCTCTTCTCTGTAATACAAATTCCATTGCACAGGAGCTTGATCCAAACTAACAACAAAGGCAGACCAGAAACGGTGTTATTAAAAAGAAGTAAAAGGAGAAATTTGTTTACTTAAAGGATAGTTTTAAGTGAAGTTAAAATATACAATGAACTGTGCCAAAATTCTTATCTCTGGGTACAAATCTGACCTAAGAATTTTTTCAGTTTTCAGAAATGAAAGTATACTCTGATTTGTTATAATCAATTTTCTTTAAAAATGCTAGCTTATTATTAGCTTTGATAAAGTTTTTTATATGCCCTTAACTTTAGTATCTTGGTGGTGGTTTAGTTGCTAAGTCATGTCTGACTCTTGCGATCCCATGGACTATAGCCTTCCAGGCTCCTCTGTCCATGGGATTCAGGTTATACTCACAATGACTTTCTAACAAAAGAGGCAAATATATTCCTACTATACAGGTAAGTTTAAATACCTAATAAAAATGTTACGTATAATTATGTTTTTCAGATCCTAAGTAACAAAACTGTTACTACAGATTAAAATTGTTAGAAAGGACTGCCCACTCCAGTGTTCTTGCCTGGAGAATCCCAGGGACGGGGGAGCCTGGTGGGCTGCCGTCTATGGGGTTGCACAGAGTCGGACACGACTGAAGCGACTTAGCAGCAGCAGCCCTGAGACATCCTATTCTTAAAGATATCAAGGAAAGAAAGTGCTGAATATTCTTTAGAGAATAATTTACATGTTAATAATTCTTGGGAAACCACTGTGTAAAATAGGCTTGCAGAGGGTAACAAGAAGTTGTTACTTTATTTTATTATGATTTATTTTTGTTTATGGTTGCGGTTATTGCTGCTGTTTAGTCACTAAGTCATGTCCAACTCTTTGTGACCCCATGGATTGTAGCCCACCAGACTCTTTGTTCATGGGACTTCCCACACAAGAATACTGGAGTGGGTTGCCATTTCCTTCTCCAGGAGATCTTTCTGACCCAGGGATCGGACCCAGGTCTCCTGCATTGACAAGTGAGTTCTTTACCACTAGCCAACCTGTGTATAGTTAGGTGAGGCTTTAGAGTCAGGTCTAGGTTCAAATCCTTGGTCTGTCTTGGGACAAGTGAAAACCACTCACAGTCTCCAATTCCTCATCTTTAAATGGGAATAACAGTACCTACTTCATTAGACTATATTAAGAATAAAAAAAAACATATAGCATAGAATGCTACAACATGGTAGTCAACAAATAAAAGAAAAATCTTTCTGATGACACCTTCTTCATAAAAGATGACATTCTATGTCCTAGTATACTAAGTAGAAGACAATTCAAAATTATGTTTTCCAATGACATGGAATAGTAGAGACAGAGCAACTACTGTCAAGGCTGTATATTGTCACCCTGCTTATTTAACTTATATGCAGAGTACATCATGAGAAACACTGGGCTGGAAGAAGCACAAGCTGGAATCAAGATTGCCGGGAGAAATATCAATAACCTCAGATATGCAGATGACACCACCCTTATGGCAGAAAGTGAAGAGGAACTAAAAAGCCTCTTGATGAAGGTGAAAGAGGAGAGTGAAAAAGTTGGCTTAAAGCTCAACATTCAGAAAATGAAGATCATGGCATCTGTCCCATCACTTCATGGGAAATAGATGAGGAAACAGTGCAAACAGTGTCAGACTTTATTTTTGGGGGCTCCAAAATCACTGCAGATGGTGATTACAGCCATGAAATTAAAAGACGCTTACTCCTTGGAAAAAAAGTTATGACCAACCTAGATAGCATATTCAAAAGCAGAGACATTACTTTGCCAACAAAGGTCTGTCTAGTCAAGGCTATGGTTTTTCCAGTGGTTATGTATGGATGTGAGAGTTGGACTGTGAAGAAAGCTGAGCACTGAAGAATTGATGCTTTTGAACTGTGGTGTTGGAGAAGACTCTTGAGAGTCCCTTGGACTGCAAGGAGATACAACGAGTTCATTCTGAAGGAGAGCAGCCCTGGGATTTCTTTGGAAGGAATGATGCTAAAGCTGAAACTCCAGTACTTTGGCCACCTCATGCGAAGAGTTGACTCACTGGAAAAGACTCTGATGCTGGGAGGGACTGGGGGCAGGAGGAGAAGGGGATGACAGAGGATGAGATGGCTGGATGGCATCACTGACTCGATGGATGTGAGTCTGAGTGAACTCCGGGAGTTGGTGATGGACAGGGAGGTCTGGCGTGCTGCGATTCATGGGATCGCAAAGAGTCGGATATGACTGAGCGACTGAACTGAACTGAACTGAACTACTTACTGGCCCTAACTGCCAAGCCTACCACCTTTAACTCCTTTCACGTTAAGTGTTTTATCAATAAAATAATTTTCTTGAGAAAAACTAATATCTGTCACTACTACAAATTCATTGAGTTAAAAAAAACTAATAGCAACAAGAATAAATATTAATAGTACTGTTATCATCACGTAGAATCGTGAGAATATTGAAATAAACAATTAAGTGTTCTAGCTGTCATAAAAAACTAGTAGTTATTTGCTGTTAAATTCCATTCACAGATGGTCAGAATATAAAAGTTTAAAAACTTATTCTGAACACCAAAAAACTATTCATAGATGAACATATTGTTTTCATTTACATTTATAGTTAACATTTTGTCCATATCTCTACAACTACAGCATTTGGGTCTTTAGAAAATAGAATAAAAATAATAATACAAAGATCTGAAGAGTAACCAAACTCCAAATAGCAACTCTAATGCTGGCAAAGTACTCTAAGAAAGGAATAGATATTCTTTGCAACTTTTTTCCTTCTGTGAGCGCTAAGATAGAGAGCAAAGTTCTATTGCTTTTATGGTTATTAGAAGAAAGATGCAAAACATGTACACAAGTAAATAAACATTCCAGTTCTTTTAGAAATAAAAAATTAGGGCTTTTATCATATTTTTAAAGTTGAATCCAAGTAATAATATCAATTAGTATGTTACTTTAATTTGAGAGAAAAAAGAAAAAAAAACTCATAATCTAATCAAAACAGTCACAATGAAAAACATTAACGACAACTTAAAAGAAAATTAACCAAAACATTAATTTAAATATACCTGCTTATCTTTTGATGTTGCAAAGGAATAATGGGGATCACAGTATTGCACAGAGACTTGCATAGAGGGCAAAGATACTCTCCACTCTCCAAGTCGAAAAGATCAACATGTATGCGCTGCTGAGAGCTCAGCTGTACAGCTTCAAAATACCTGCAAAATTCCAAGACACAGGTCCATTTAAAACTACACATGTATCTTTGCTCTAATCCAAGTGAAAAAAATCTGGAATTTTTGCCCCAATATACATCTTTAGAATCTACATGCAAAAATACACAAATTACAGAAGAAATAGCATGCCTATTCTTTTGGGGGTAAACTGGAGGACACATCAGGGCAGAAACAAATTTAAAATAGTTTTACTGAATTATATTGATAAACCTGTCTCCTGCCTCAACAGCATGGAGATATACAATACAGACACTATGTCCCTCTGTTTCCAATGACCAAGCGAAGTAGTAAGTGCAATCATAGGAAAATTATGTATTTTAATCTGATGCCAAAAAGGTAAACCTGATATAAAATATTTCCCAAGAAAAATATTTCTGCATTTTTATCTCTTCCAGACATATAACTAGAATTTCATGTCCTATTCTATCTCAGAGGTATTTTTCACTGTATGTTTTGAGGGGAATCAGATTTTTATAAAGATAACTACTTTTTATACAAATACTGATCAAGAAAGACTAATTCCTTTGGGAAAGATAGTACAGTGAAAAATTTAAGTTGATAATTTTACACACCAATTTCAAAGGGTGATACTATAATAAGTATCATGCAAACAAAATTAATAATTAAAACTGCTTCAATTATTCAAATAAGAAGAAAAGAAGACATGAGAAAACATGCCTTTTTGTGGCCTTTAGAGAACTTCAATATTCCTAGCTTCTTTCAAGAAAATGTCAGAAGGACAACTTACTTCTGCCAGCACACTGCATGCATTACGTGACCACAGCTCCCTGTGTAAGTTCCATATGCCAAGTCTGCATCCATGAAAAGTGGGTCCATGGTTTCTGATACAAAAAGACAAAATATAAGGTATATATTCATCTGTTCCACAATGATAAAAAGAAACCAAACAAAAAAGAGGTTATCACTTCTAACATTCTAATCATAAACTTTCTTAAGAATGTTCAAGAATATCAGGGTAGCAGGATATATATTCATAATAGTTAAGTAAAAAGAGGAAAACATAAAGCTAGACTTCAGGTATGATTAGTGTGGATTAATGACAACTACTATTCATAATGTACATTTTTATCTTAACATTAAGTTTCAAGTTGCCTTATTTTGGTTTCATTAGGTTTCAAGTTGCATTATCTTGGTTGTTGAAGTGATATTCTATGATTCAAGCACAATTTCTTCATCGGTAAACGGAGCAAATATTGATACCTAGATCACAGTGCTGTTGTGAGGAATAAGTGAGTGAATACACATAAAGCACTTAATTAGTGAGTATAAATCAGTGGCACACAGTGAGTATTCATAATGTTAGCCTTTTTTCACAACTGTGGTATAAATATGGTAATACAGTAAAATGATTGCTTCCTTGTATTTTCCAACGGCTTCGAAATAACAAAAGATCCTTTTAATTAAAAAAAAAAAAATTAGCCTTTTCTATCATTTTTATTATTTCAAAGGTATTTAAAAAATAAAGCAGATAACTCCTAATGTAATGTAAGAATTATTTAATACAGCACATTACCTAATTAGTACTCCAGCCAAGAAAATGTTTAACAAGAACCTAGTCACATGACAACAATCAGACAAATCCTCAATGTAAAACACTGTACAGGACAACTAACTAGTTTACATTCTTCAAAAAACTTATTATCACGAAAAAAAAGGAAAAGCAAGTGACTATTCTAGATTAAAACAGACGTAACAAAAGCAACATATGAAACATTCTGAATCCTAAATGAAAAAAAAAGTCTAGCTAAAAAAAGACTTTCTGAGGACAGTTGGGGGAAATATGAATATGGATTTTATATTAAAAGATATTCCTGAATTATTAACTTTCTTAAATGTTACACCCAGTATGGTAGACAAAAGAATACTGGATAGATTAGTTTTCGAAAATGCACGTGGAAACATTTAGGGATGAAATGCCATGAATTCCTACTTTCAAATGGTTCAGCAAAATGAAATGGAGATGGAAGGATTAGATAGAATGAGCAATGTGGCCCTGTGCTAACCAAAAATTTAAAAAACAGACAAGGAGCCAACTTGGTATGTAAAAACTTAAGAATTTTACAAATGGGTAAATTGTGATTGGACCAAATAAGGCTAAATACAACCTCACTCCCAAACTTCTTTCAGATAGTAATTTTTCTAATTATACAGGAAAGAAAAGAAACGCTCAAAAAGACATTTATTAAACAATACATACCCCCTGAGAGTTCTATGGGTTTTCCCCTGTGCTGGGTTAAGGCGGTGGATTTCTGGACACAGGCTGATAATACCATGGCATTATTTTCTATTTTCACCTCTTGTTCTTCTTGGCAGAGGATGCACGTCAGCACCTCCTTTTCAGTAATTGATGGACCCCGTTTAGGACCCAAAGCAATTCTAGAGTAGTCACTGACTGCTGGGATGCTACCAAGAGAAACGACCAGAAATGAGGACATATGTTTTGGTCACCTGTCTTTAGATTCTGGTAGATTTTAAGTAACTGTAGGGCAAGAACTTTAAGAACAAAAATAATAAAATAAAAATTATACTTAGAAATATTAGCTTAAAATCTGCCCCTCCCCCCAGTTTTTCTGACTTTAATCAGTTAATTTGCTTACTAGAAAATACATTCTGTGTTGCAAAGTAAAAAAAAAAAAAAAAAAAATTCAGATCACACAGTAGAATGTATATTACAATTATACTTAACTTACTGATATTATAAAAGTAATGCATGCTTATTAAGAAATTTTGGAAAGTCTAGAGAAGTATAAAGAAGAAAACAAAAAGCATTATACTCTCACAACCTAGAAATAACCACTGTGTATTTCCTCCCAGTCTGCTTTCCAGTTACAACATTTTTTACATAATTAAGATTACATTATATATAGAGTCTGTGTCCTGTTTTATTTACTTCTATCTTAGTTATTTTTTCATATCATAAAAATTGCTTCAGAAACATTATTTTTAAATGGCTGTACAGCACCCTCACTCTATGTGCCATAAGTTTTATCCTTTCCCACTTATTAGGCATTTAAGTTTCTATTCTACTTTGGTAGCTATTAAAATTAAAAACATACATCTTAATGATTTAGCAACTCATAAGATACACTCAGTGTGTACAATAATAATAATAAAATAAGAGCAAATATTTACAAAGCACAAATTACAATATAAGGCACTGTTTCAAATACTTTAAAAGTTATGCTACTTCACTGAATCCTTCCAACAATTCTATAAGGTAGGTACTATTATTATCTCTGTTTTTCAGATGAAGAAACTGAAGCCTAGAGATGGCATGAGACTTACTTAATGATTCATCTAGGAAGTGACTGGGCTAGGATTTAACCTATATGATCTGATTTCACAGGCCATGCTGCATAATAATGCCTATCTATCTGCACAAGAAGCTCCCTGAAATATTATGTGTCATCGAACAAACTGGAAATAAATGGAATGGTCATTATCAATGTAAGTGAAATTACGTAATACAGAATACTATGCAGTTTTAAAAAGTGGGTCTCAGCTAGGTGTGGTCCTACCTTCTAGGAGGCATCCAGCAACATGTGGGTAAAGTTAACCTTTTGGTTACTGAAGGCCTAGGGGACACTACTGGACTTTAATGGATGAAGGGCCAGAGATGCTAAATGTCCTGCAATTTATCATGAAAAAGAACTGCTGCCCAAATGCCACTGAGCTTGTTTTATATGTGAGAACATACATATACAGATTTCCAAGACATAATATTAAATGAAAATGGGAAACTGAAGAATGGTATGTACATAATGCCACTTATGCAAATAAAACAAAAGGCTGAATGACACATTCCATGGCTACATATATTTGTATGTAACAGCACAGTGAAAATTCTTATAAGATAACCAGAGTATCTCTGAGGGAGGGCAGAAAGGAGTGCAGGATTTCATTCAGTACTCAAGAAAATATATTTGTTATCCTGGGATAGGAAAAGCCTGCTTAAACAAGATATAAACAGTTAAAACTCTAAAAAACTGACAAATCTCTCTTTATTAACACTGAAAATTTGCTATAGCTAAAATTTCATTATTAATTTAAACAGGGAAAAATATGGGAAACATGGAACAAACTTTAATATCTGTAATTTTAAAGGACTTCTAGAAATCAGTAAGACAAAAGTAAAGTACCCAAAATAGATGGGCAAAGGATACCTGGAAGACAAAATGTAACAGGCTAGTGAATAATCATAAGAAAAGATGCTCAACCTAGTACTAACTAATCAGGGAATTTCAGAACAGCACAAATTTATAATCTTGATTATATCAAATATTTTCAAGTGCTGATAATTTTATGTATTGGTGAGAATGAAAGAAATAGGAACTCTTTATACACTGCTGGGAGTAGACAACTGGTCAAACTACTTTGGAGGGCAATATGCATTGGAGAAGGAAATGGCAACCCACTCCAGTGTTCTTGCCTGGAGAATCCCAGGGACGGGGGAGCCTGGTGGGCTGCCGTCTATGGTGTCGCACAGAATCGGACACGACTGAAGTGACTTAGCATAGCATAGCATAGCATAGCATGGTAGTATCTACTAAAATTTTAAATACTTATAACCCAGTCCTTTCATTTAATAGATTCCACCCTAGAGAAGAACTTGTAGAATTGCAAAAGGGGACAAATAAAAATGTTCTGACACATTGTAATATGGGAAAATTGGGAAATAAGGGGAAAAACACCTTGTGTCCAAAATCTGATAAATACTGGATATCTATAATATGTAATACTATGCAGCAGTTGTGAAGAATGATGCAGAATCTACACTCCAGATCTATCAGTATTGACATGAAAAGATTTAAAAGACAGAGTGAAAAAGCAAGCTGCAGACAAAGTATGATAAAATTTTAAAAAGCCACTAAAACACACAAAACAAGATTCATTACTACTCACATACACGTTTACTAATGTGTAGAAAGACACCTAGAACAACAGTTATTTATAACAATGGCTATAGGTGACGGACCAGGAATGTAGAGGATGGTTAAAGGGAACTTACTGTGTTACTGTGAATTGTTCTCAATGACAATACATATATTATGGGTACAATCAATCAGGCAATAAAAATATTCTGAAAGCATTAGGGCCACTAATTAATTCTGAGTACATTTCTGCTTAAACCTCTCATTTAAATAAATATACAATAGTCTCTTGTTCATTACTTTACAAATAATATATTGTTAATATGTAATATTGAGGGGGCTGGGACTTTTACTTGCTTTAAATTTTGTATTAGTTTTTAGTTTTACTACTGTTGTCATCCCAGGATAGTTTACCATCATATATATGTATTTTAATCTTTACAATATTGAGTCAATAATCTTTGTGATTCTTTGCCAGGGTGCTCAGCTTCAGGATAACAGATGTATTATGTATAGCATAATGTTCCTACTGTTATTGTAAAAGCACAATTTCCTAAAAGTATCCAAAACTCACATCATTTTAAAGAGCATTGAAAGCTTGTTTTTAAAAATAAGCATAGAAGGTATTTTCAATGTTTTAAATTGGAATGCTTTCAAAGTACCATTATTTGGCTCCTCCCTTTACTTACTGTATCTAAATAACAGCCCACAGTGCACTGCTCTCAGAAAGTTAACTCATTTCCCTAAGAGCACACCATTGTCATATAGTCGGAAAACGAGGTTTACTGATTCTCATTCCAATGTGCTTTCCAGGTGGTGCAGTGGTAAAGAATCCGCCTGTCCATGCAGAAGATACAAGAGACACGGGTTCCATTCCTTGGTCGGGAAGATCCCCTAGAGGAGGAAATGGCAACCCAGTCCAGTATTCTTGCCTGGAGAATCCCATGGACAGAGGAGCCTGGTAGGCTACAGTCCATGGGGTTGTAAAGAGTCAGACGCAACTGAGCACGCACACATGTACACATATTCCAGTGTGTTCTCCATGACTATAAGTCTAAGTACTGTCTTCTGTTTTAGAAAAAAAGAAAAACTAACATGGTGAAGAGCTGTTTTTGTTTTTTCCCATTCTATAGTAACAGCAGTCATTTTTATTGGAACTCATATAAAAATAAGGTGGAATATATGAACTAAAAAATGCACCTAAAAAAGCCCTCACATACAAGAGAACAGGAGCTGATCTTTGCTGTTTCCATCTTCATATCTTTTTGTGTGTAAAGGTTCCTGACAAACTTTACTGCATACTTTAACTGTGTATCAACATAAAATTACATCCACTAATAGGTTTCACTGTGCCTTTGCTAGCTTAAAAGTAGTGTAACTGTGCTTACTTTAAAATATATTTTGAAAAGACATTATTTAAAAGTGAATATGTAATTTTTCCTCCAAGAAACACTGAACTGCTAATTTCTGGTTTTGCTTTATTTTACCTCTCTTCTTCCATAATGGAGTCTTCTTTCCCAGACATTTCTGACGTACTGTCATACATGAGTTTGTGAGTTTCAATGAAGTTTTTCTGTAAGGCAGACATCTGAGCCATGATCTTCTGGCGATGCAGCCTAGCAGCTTCAGCTTTTCTTTTTCGTTCTGCTTTTTCTTTATCATGAGTAATCTGAGTATTAAGAGACCACAAAAATTAGGTAAAATCCATTGTTAAAATCTACATATACTGTTCACTTAGGAAAAATTTCCTATAGTAAACTTAGATTCAATCTGATGTCTCAAAATCAACATACAGGCTTCATCACATCATACAACTAACTGCTCTTTTGTTTACATCAATAATTTAACTCATTAAAAAAAAATTTAACTTAAAAGGTCAAGTACCTTAAATATCTAACAAACTGCCTTTCATATTCAATGCAGGTATATTAAAAAACAAAGTTAAATAGTAATTCTGAATCACCTGTCAACCATTTAACGACTGACATTTAATCAATTTAAAATCAACTTGGTGATGTCTAACAGTTACTCCTAGACCCACTGCTAACAATGAGAATGTTAACAACATTACTGAGATATATTGGTGTCTTTTTACTTATTTTAACTTAAGACCAGTGTTTTTCTTTTAGAAAAGATAGATAATAACCACAAGTAAAAATATTTCAACAATTTTAAGACTGGAATCCTCAAAACCTGATTCATTATACTACGGAAAAATTAATAACCTAAATATTATTGCATTTTATTGAACCTAAGATGCACCATAATCCTGTGTTCCACTATGAATGCTGCTGATTAAATAATAAGAAGGCATGGATTGTAAGACATTCCAACTTCTGATATTAAAATACTTCAAAAATTAATAAAATATGGTATTTTTCAACAGAGCTCCATTGAAAAGCAATTTCCTCTGCTTTTCCTATATACTTTACAATAAATAGGTTCCTTGTAACGAACAGAAGCAGTCCCTCATGCCAGTGAAGTTCAAAGACAGAGATGAATATCTCTGTCATTATAATGTTATTACCTCATCATTCTTAATAGAATCTGATCCTGATGTAGTTGCTACAATTAAACAAGATTTTTCTCTTAATCGCTTCACGGTGTCAAACATCTGTGAAAAACAGATGAAATGTTAAAAAAAAAAAAAAGTCTGGTTAAAGTTTGGTTAAATTGAGCAGAACAGAAAAATTAACTCATCTGATTTTGTCATGTTTCCAAATGTTTTTGACTTAAGCTGTTTACACACACACTCACACCCACACACATGCATACACACATACATATAAATACATAATAAGTAGCAATTCAGCTAAAAAGAAGTTTGAAGATAGCAAAAATGAGCAGAATCAGTCTGCAGGATAAGCATACCTCTGTTTTCTAGGGGAATTTTTTTTCTTTTTTTAATTTCAAATAACATTGCTAGTGCAAAGACATAAAGACAAAGATATAACACGGAAAGTGAAATCTTTTCTTCCTGATGCCAGTCCCTTTTGCTCAAATCAACTAAATTTAAAGATAATTAGCATTTCTTTGCAGGAAAAAAAATTAGAATATATATTTCTTTATATATAGTCTCATAAAAACGGATCCTACTATTATATGTCGTTTCCTACTTTCCATTTTCACTGAATCATTTATCTTTAGAGGTGTTTGCAAGTAGCTTATACAGATCTATCTTGCTCTTTTCATGTCTGAGTTTTACAGTTTTATTGACACAACATGCACATGTGTTGTGTACTCGTCTTCACTGCACAGCCTGGCACAGGGATTGGTGACTCGGGTGGCCAGCTGGGCTGTTCTCTCCACAACTGCTCTGCACTTCTTGGAGGAGACAGATTTGTTTGTATAATAAGATTTGGTGTACAGTAAGATTTGTTGCATACTAGCGGCACCTCAAGCTCCTCAATGTTATGGACCAGGAACTTTCGGAAGCCACTGGGTAGCATGTGCTTTGTTTTCCTGTTGCTCCCAACATTATCTGGCCCTTGAGTCTTCTGGCATCCCACTGTCAATGCTGGTTTTCTCCAGTTACATTTAATTTTGACATAGTGGCCTGACCGGTGCCAGATGAACTTCTTGGTCCTCAGGTCCTCTTTTTGACAATCTTGGGCTTTATGAGAGTGGCCATAATGCCAAGTAGGAGATGGCTACCTCCACAGTCAGTGCCCAGGAAGAGCTATCTCATTTTTATTAATAAATATTAAGATTTCAGAAATAAGATATCACATCCATAAAACTTACAGTATTTATATTTTGAAAGAGCCTCAGTTTCATGTGGGAAACCTCCCACAAAGAACTTAAAACTTTAATCATTTGGATTATCATCTAATGTTTATAAGATCAGACATTTGTGCTTTTCATATAGTTTGACAATGAACTTTGGTATGTAATAGAAAAATAAACTTTCAGGGCCAGATCTCCAATTTATAACACCATTTACACAGGATATAAATGTTGGACTAAATGATAGTTCAGTTCACTTTTTGTTAATTGAGGTTATCATTGGCTTGTAACATTCTACAAGTTTCATGTACACAATGTTGTATTTCTACATCTCCATACACTATAGCATGCTCACATCAAAAGCTTAGTTTCCATCCATTATGATACAGTTTGACTCCCTTTGCCCATTTCACTCTCCCCTTACTCCCTTCCTTCTGGTAATCACTACTCTGGTCTCTGTATATATGTGATTGGTTTTGATCTATTCGTTTATTTATTTAATTTCATCAATTAATTTAATATTCCACATATGAATAAAATCTATAAAATAGTTATCTACTTCACTTCTTATGTTTTTGCTTTATATTTTAAAATGATCATATTGGTAAGTTTAAGAAAAATACTAAACTATGAAATCTGCTTCAAGAAAAATCTTGGTAATAACATTATGTTATAGTTGCGTATCAAATTACATCACACTTGTTTAAGAAGTATTTCTGATTAAGTAATCAAAAGAACAGACTGCTTGAATTACAAAGCAGTTAAAAGATCTCCAATTGATATAAATGTGGCAAAAACCACTCTATATTCTAATCATCAAAATAATATCTAGCTGATAACATAAAAATATTTTAATAAATACAGTGAGAAGAAACTTCATAACCTTGGTTTCATGCTTCCATTTGGAGGGTTTTCCATTAAAGTAACATTCCTGACCTCTCTACACCTCATCAACTTCTCAAAGGTACTGCCATCCACTTAACAGTTCAAGCTCCAAGTTAAGTCATCTTTGATTTCTCTCATTCCTTCCATCAAATCTATCAGCAAGTTCTATAGCTCCTACTGTCACATTATACATGAATCAGTCCAGTTTCTTGCCATCTGCCCCCTAGCCTACGTCATGGTTCATTTCTCACCAGGTTTACTGCAGTCCTTTTAATGGTGTTCCTGTTTTTATTCTTGTCCCTACAATCCATTTACCCTTGACCTCTAAGATCCTATATGACCTGGCCCCTGGCAACGCCTCTGACTTTGCTGCCTGACTTTACCTTTCTCTACCTCCCCCATTATGTTCCAGTCACACTAGCCTTCTCTCTGGATGCCTCAGAGCTTTTGCATTGCTGCCTCCTCAATCTGGAGTACCTTCCCAGATTACTGTAAGACTGGCTCCCTGTCCTTCAGTTCCAAGTTACTACCTAAAGCCAGCCTTTCTGATTACCCATATAAAGTTGCCCCTACTTATCTACTGAATTATCCTGATATTTTTTGTTTATTGTCTGTACCTCAATGTATACTCCATGATAACAAGCACCTTATCTGTCTTTTTCAGAGCCTAGAAATGAGCATGGCACATAGCAGGTTTACAATACATATTTACTAATAAAACAAATTTTATTAAAAAGACCCCTCCACTAAAACATAGGGAAATGTCCTGTTCTATCTATTCATAATAATTCTAGATGGGATCCTCTCACCTGGCCAATTAAAAATACCTGCTCAGAAGCTGGCCATAGATTTAAGTTTCCTCTTAGGGTCATTTAAACTCAATTGGAGTGATGAGCTAAGTCTCAAAAAAAATTAACTTCTCATCTATTAAAAGGAAAACTCCTACAATTATGGGGAGGATCAACATGGTTAACACCAGGCTATGGTCATTTAAGTTTAAAGGCTCCTCTACGTTGGGAACGGTTAAATCATACTAAAAATGATCAACCTGGTAATTATGAGACAAGGCTGGGTGCTTTATGAACTATGCCTGTTATTACCCTTAGAGAGAGAGATTGGTATAGAACTCAGTGGATTTGTGGCACTAATTTATGGCCTTGACATCTACAGGGATGATATGAAGGTGTAGCCTGGGATTCCCATAAATTTAAGGTCATACATGTTAACAAATTACAGGTAACCCCAACCAATCTACCACTGGTATGATCCCAATGGGTCAAAGATCTGTATTCTACTGGTATAACCATTTAGCAGCTTGTGTGTATGTGTGTGTGTGTGTGTGCCTTCAATGGGTTGGAGGATGTAACTGACCACATCTAAGCCTTGACAACTTTCATAAGCTTTAAATGATAGTAACCGGGCTATTAGCCTATTGAATTCTGAGATCTCTATGATGAGAAAGGCAGTGCTACACAACTGCAAGACCCTTGACACCTTACAGCATCTCAGGGAGATATCTGTGGTATAATTCAAACTGAACGCTATATTTTTGTATCTGATAAATCCTTTAATGTAACACATTTGAACCACATGAAAAATCAGATTACTGCTCTAAGTGACCCATTCCCTAGTCTTGACAATCTTTAAAAAAAACTGGTGTGGGAGGCTCACAGCTAAAATATTTACTTTTAATTCCACTAATGTTATTAACTATACCATTTGTATTTTGCTTGTTTCACAAGATTATTATTTCTTGTATTACCAAGTATATGACTGAACCTTCAACGGAAATGATGACTAGACTTGAAGCAGCTGACCAAATGTATAGTTCGATATATGATCAATGATTGTAATAGTGTAACTCTAGGAGGCAGTGGCAACGCACTCCAGTACTCTTGCCTGGAAAATCCCCCTAGCAGTCCATGGGGTCGCTAGGAGTTGGACACAACTGAGCGGCTTCACTTTCACGCACTGGAGAAGGAAATGGCAACCCACTCCAGTGTTCTTGCCTGGAGAATCCCAGGGATGGGGGAGCCTGGTGGGCTTCCGTCTATGGGGTCGCACAGAGTCGGACACGACTGAAGCGACTTAGCAGCAGCAGCAGCAAATTAGTATTACTAACATTAAAAATTACAAGTGACCATGAAGATCAGTAATAAATAATTTTACAATTAGCAAATACTATGATTTAATCTTAGAGGCATGCAGAGGATTCTTAAATATTTAAACCAGATATGATTCGTTTATTTTTAGGTTTACCTGGAGTATCCACGTAATCATGTCCTTTTGGCCTTCTAACTGTGGAATCCCCTTGAGTTTTTCCAAAAGCATTTGTATATTCTGAGCATTCATGGCTGAACTTCCCAATCCTTTTTTAAAACACAAAAATTCTACATCATAAACATGTACTTCATAATTACACATAAATTTTAATTTACAGTTAATGTTATTCACATTGATAAAGTTTGGACTCAATCCCTTAGCTACATTAATTTTTCAATGGAAGACTCTGCAATCACATGAAGTACCAAATACTAAATTAAATAACTTGAAAAACTGGAATTACTTTAGGTCTCTCTTGTACATCTTCTACTGGGTCTGCAAAGTGAAAAGTACCCTTAGTGATCTGTCTCTTGCCTTTCCTCTACTTTGCTCGCTGTCTAGTAAAAATACTTACTGAGAACCAAAGCGCCCCAAAATATGGAAGTGAGAGCAGTCATACCTATAAACTGAATAGGTTTAGGCTGTATGCAAGAATCTAAAAAAAAAAGTGTTTAAATAGAAAATGAGATGCTTTTCTCTTATTGATTTTATAAATCAAATGTTCCTGGAATGTGCTCTGAAAAAACTGTCTAAATGACGTAGCATTTAATAAAAATCTAATCTAAACCTATCCTGCTCTTCCAGGTTAAAAACGATGCAAAACACATTATCATTCACTCAGACTTCTGCAATCATTTTAAATTCAGAAACATCAAAACTTTCATAGGTGGGTACTCTGAATATTATGGTTGATATAGCAGCATATATTTGATAATACTGTGACAAGGAATGAAAGTAAGAAACCTTCAGTGTATGCAGCCCCCACAAAAGGGGGATGAGATTGTGCAGTAAAAGGATTGTTGTGAGGATTAAAAAACATTATTTGCACTACTGAAAATTTTAAAAACTAAAGATGCTAGGAAAAGATTTAAAGCAATTTCAGAGTTTTTTGTCTTAAGGACTAACTAAACTTTATCAGAAACCCTCTTGCACTGTTGGTGGGAATGTAAATTGACAGAGCCACTATGGAGAACAGTATGAAAACTAGGAATAAAATATCATATGATCCAATAACCCCACCACTGGGCACATACCTTGAGAAAACCATAACTGAAAAAGACACATGTATCCTAATGTTCACAGTAGCACTATTTACATAGGACACGTAAGCAACCTAGATGTTCATTGACAGATGAATGGATAAGGAAGATATGGTACATATATAAAATGGAACATTATGAGTTAGTCACTCAGTCGTGCCCGACTCTTTGTGACTCCATGGACTGCAGCCCACCAGGCTCCCCTGTCCATGAGATTTTCCAGGCAAGGATACTGGAGTAGGTTGCCATTTCCTTCTCCAGGGGATCTTCCCAACCCAGGGATCGAACCCGGGTCTCCTGCACTGCAGGCAGATTCTTTACCGAGTGAGCTACAAGGGAAGCCCCAAAATGGAATATTACTCAGCCATAAAAAAAGAACACATCTGAGTCAGTTCTAGTGAGGTGGATGAACCTAGAGCCTATTATATAGAATGAAGTAAGTCAGAAAGAGAAAAACAAGTATCATATACTAATATATATATATGGAATCTCCAAAAATGGTATTGACAAGTCTATTTTCAGGGAAGGAATGGAGATGCAGACAGAGAACAGACTCATGGACACAGTGGGGAAAGGAGAGAGAGAGGCAAATGAAGAAAGTTTAGCACAGACATATGTACACCACCATGTGTAAAATAGATAGTTGGTGAGAAGTTGCCCAGCCAGCACTCTGTGATGATCTAGAGCGGTGGGATGGGAGGAGGGGAGAGAAACTAAAAAGGGAGGTGATACATGTATAATTATGGCTAATTTGCATTGCTGTATGGCAGAAACCAACACAACATTGTAAAGCAATTTTCCTCCTATTAAAAAATAGATTAAAAAAATAAATAAGGGGGGAAAAAACTCCATTAGAATTAAACTTTCCATTACAAATTGGCAATTAGCTGAAACTGCTGAAAATGATACTAAAACATACTTGAGGCCTTATGGTAAAAGTCAAATGTCACTTCTTCTTCAGGAGATTTTTGAAGCTGTTGCTTTTCTTCTAGTAAGCCCAATGCTAGAATGTGAAATGCCTGAAAGAGGAAAATAGGACAAGATCTTTAGAACTGCACTTCTTCAGGTAAGTATATTTTAAATAGAGGTATAAAAGTAAGCAGTCTAACAGGTAAAAAAATGTGCAAAGTTTAAGAACAAACAGTTCACAGAGAAAGAAATGATATATACACATATGAAAAATGTTCAACCTTGGGAGTTCCCTGGTGGCCTAGTGGTTAAGATTCTAGGCTTCCAATGCCTTGGCCTGGGTTAGATCCCTGCTCAGGGCAAGCTGCATGGCACAGTAAAAAAAAAAGAACGTTCAACCTCACTTAAAGAAATGTAAGTGAAACAAACAAGATCATCTATTTTTCACCTATTAAAATGGCAAATTTTAGAGCTTATTATAATACAGGAGTGATAAAAGTGTTAGGAAGCAGGCATTTCTCATTGCGCTGGTAATGGGAAAGTAAACCAGTATAATGTTTTTGGAAGCCAAGTAGACAATATCTATTAGTAATGTAAACGTATAGACCCAGAACTAGGAATCAGTGTGATAGATTCACTTACTTAAGTATACAAATACAACATTCATTTTAGTGTTCTTTATTATGTGTGTGTGTGTGTGTGTGTGTGTGTGTGTGTGTGCCCTCATGAGTAGGATTCTGTTGTTTAGTTGCTAAGTCATCTCCAACTCTTTGGAAACCCCATGGACTGTAGCCTGCCAGGCTCCTCTGTCCATGGAATCTTGTCAGCAAGAATACTAGAGTGGGTTGCCATTTCCTCCTCAGGGATTTAAGCCACATCTCCTGCACTGGCAGGCAGATTCTTTACCACTGAGCCACCTGGGAAGTGTTCTTTGTTATGGTTGGTGGTGGTTTAGTCACTAAATCATGTCCGACTCTTGTGACCCCATGGACTCCTTTATCCATGGGATCCTCCAGGCAAGAATACTCGAGTGGGTTGCCATTTCCTTCTCCAGTTCTTTGTTATACAAAGACCTAAAAACAACCTAAAAGCATATTAATAGGAGATAGTTAAATGCATCATAGATGTCCATAATGGAATATGCAGCTACTGAGCATGTGTTAGGCCTATATGCATTAATGCGGAATGACTTCCAAAAGACACAAACCTTTTAGATAGGGTGCTAGGAGGCAGAAAGAAAAATTTTACCTTTTGACTTCAAATATGTCTCTATGGGTTGAAAGTTTTAGTGCATTTATTTACCACTGTTATTGAAAAAATGTGAGACACACATAGAGTATGACATCATTTACAGCCTCTAGATCAGTAACAGTCAAGGAAATTCAGTTAGGCAGGTGCTAAATAAATATCCAATTATAGCTACCAAAGGTGACATTATTAAGTAACTTATCTATAACACTATGGAGAAAAAAATAGTTGCTTCCATTTAATGAGCTAAGTCTCAAACAACTCTATGAAACAGTACATGTGAAATCAAAAATATAGGAAACTGTGATACGATAATGACATGCCAATTTATTATTAGCAGGAATAGGCCTTTTCCATTTTTCCTCTGTTTTTATTTATTTTTTTTAATGTAAATTATTCCCAAGAGTAAGGATCCTAAAAGCCTGAGACTGTGTCACAAGGAAATCTCTGCCACATCTGAGCTGTTTTCAATGGCTTTTAGGTCTCAGGTGCTCTAGCTGTGGTTCTAACTGAAGGTCAGAAAGGTAGACTTCTCCAGGCCCTGAAGACCTCTGTGAAGTAGAGAAAGTATCTGAAAGAGAGAAAATATTTTCAGTATACATACCATCTGGAGCATTCCTTCAGTCCACAAGTTAGAATCTGGATCTACTGCCCGCTCAAATATGGTCCTGAGAATGTACATCATGATATCACAATTGAGAAGGTTAACTGCTTTGCTGAAAGCAGGGCAGAATTCAGGAGGTGGTGGTGGTGGTAATGCTAAGGTGGGGAGGAGATCAATGTCAGAAGAGATAAACAGTTACTATTTTATTTGGGTTATCAGACATGTTAAATTTCAAATATCGAATCATATACTACATGCAAAACAACATAGGATCTTTGTTATCTTTAAAGCACTGAAAACATCAATACTATGGGAAATATGAGTCACTATGTAAGTCACCCAAAATGAACTCCATTTGTTAAAATTTAAAATTCTATCACCATTGATGTACACTATGTCTTAATATGTCAACAAGAAACAAAGGGTTCTTTGCATTCCATTAGTTGCTCACTTAAAAAAACAACAAAAACAAAACACTATATGCTTTGCTGCTAAAAATCAGAATACAAAGTCAGTCAATTTAGAATCTCACTTTTACCTTCATCTTTGTTTTCCTGTTTTCTCCTTTTCTTCTGCATATGTTCAGCCTATATATATTAAAAAAAAAAAAGGCCTATCTTAAAATATAACACTTGACAAGCATGAAACAAATGGAGTACTCTAAAGTAGGCAGGAAACCTACCAAAATACTTTACATACTGAAATATGTATTCAAATGCTACCTTATTCCAGAAACAAAATCATCGTCCTAGGGAAGGTCACTGCAAAATAGATGGTAATAATCCTCATCATTAATTTAGTTCCCCAATTCTTTCAGTCAACAATATTTACCTAGTGTCTATTATATACAGGGCATTGTACTAAAAACTGGAACTCATTCATTTTATAACAACAAAGCCAGACATCAAACTTAACTGAATGATCTAACTTAACTTCACTCATCACCTTAACTAAGTGATCTAACTTAACATCTTCCTTAATAGGACAAACAGACATTATGCATCTACTGATGAGATACAATATGTCACCTATGTAGTATTCTTGCTCCAAAATGCTTAACTTGAATCTACTCATGGGAATAAAATTAGACATATCCAGAATATTGGGTATTCTAAAAGACAACTAGCCTATACTAGTTGACATTGACAGAAATGTGAATGTTATGAAAAACAAAAAAAGGCAAAAAGAGTATTCCCAATTAAAGGAGATTATAGAAACATGACAGCAAATGAAGTGCATGATCTTTGATTGAATCCTCCTACCCCAACATAATTATAAAGAATATTTTTGGTATAATCAGGAAAATTTGAATAGTGACTACATACTAGATAGTATTATTGATTCAATTTTAATTTCTTGGGTAAGATAGTGCCCTCTAATAATGAAAACCAGTATGAAACTACTGAAAAACCAGGGAATTGTCTATGGAGCTGGAAAGCCTAAAGCATTTTCGGTTTATTTATCGAAGAGGGTAACTTTTCATACCTTGCTATGCTGTGTTTTGGAGTAATGATAAAAGTACATATTAAAGTCTTTCAGTGATTCATCCTTCAGTTCATAAACTCCATGGCCTGATACACCTGGTTTCCTAAAAAGACAGAAAATACAGAGGTGAACTACACGGCCCTTGAAGTATAAAGTAACACAAAGTAAGAACCTAAAAATTAATCTTAAAATCAAGAGAAAGAAAACAATCACATCTCATTCAGCTTGCTTAAATTGAATGACAAATTTCATTTCATGAAAATAAACTAAAAAATTTAACACTGTAAGCTCAAAGTCCTGGTAACAGATGTGTCTCATAATTATGAAATTTAAACAAATATGAAAAAGTTTATTTTATACCACGTAGATCTGATCCCATGCTCTACTTAATCGCTAAGGCTTTGTTTTTAGCCTCTGAAGCCTAAGACTGCCTATTTGACTAAAGCCTGCATTGTCAAAGGTGAAATCTAAAATAGTAGTTAAGATATCATGTCCTTAGGAAATTGTAAATTCAAATGAAATACTGAATCCTCTATAGAGAACTATAAGGAAAAACACTAAAGCCAAAAGGCATATTACTGCACATTAAACAGCTTTTGCTCTCTATCAAAGTAAGTGAAATATCTTACTGAATATTATTTGAGCATAAAAAAGCTATATTCTATTTTTAAAGGTATTTGACACTAGCAATTTATCTATGAGTTTGTGACAATAACAAGTAGAAATTCACTACTAGTATCAATTATTTTAATTTCAAGAATTAACCTTTTAAAATCTTATTTCCATTTTACACATCTCAAAGAATCAAACGATTGCAAAATATTTTAATCCTAGCAGAGAAAAATTTTAAATTAGTATACAAAATGAAAATTTAATAGAATAAATGAAGTCACGGCTTAGAATTGATGGGAAAGAGACTATCAGAAAGGTTTGTTTACTTATTAAGTCACCTAACATAAAAAGTGGATATCTCTCATTGATTTGCCAAAAAACACTCCCTTCTTCAGCATACAGGTACTAAGTGCCTTCAGTGCACCCCTAGACCTCACCCTTTCTGTCTACACTTGAATTTTGCTTTTAGGAGTTCAGAAAAGAACTTCAGAACTTCTACAAGAATTCAAATTACAAGACAAAGATTGACCTACCTTTCAGAATAAGCATAAATATTAAGTACTTACTTAAATGTGGCCACTTTGTTTATGACATTCTCTAAGCCAGTTTCATTATTTTCCTGTTGAAACGATATTTTTGTTATTTTTACCTTCACATAATGACTTTGTTTTCTCTTACTGTGAACTGAAATACCCTTTCAAGGCATTTCTGAGTATTTTAAAAATAATTCAAAATAAGATCAATTTCCAATATTTAAAAATTAGGTCTAAAACCTATTAGCTTTGAGGGATGGATTTCTTAACAGAGGTAGGATGCCTGTATAAATTGCTTAAGGAAGAAATTTAATCTAAATTTACCATATATGTATACACATACAACCAGTAATTCAAATAAACTGTTATTTTCTTTATCTCGTATGTTATTCACCCAAATCATTTAAGCACATGTCCATGCTGAACTAATCCCTAAAACCAAGGTAACAAAATAAATAGGATCTATGGTAAAACACATATATGCTGCTAAGTCACTTCAGTCGTGTCCGACTCTGTGCGACCCCATGGACGGCCTCCCACCAGGCTCCTCTGTCCCTGGGATTCTCCAGGCAAGAACACTGGAGTGGGTTGCCATTTCCTTCTCCAATGCATGAAAGTGAAAAGTGAAAGTGAAGTTGCTCAGTCATGTTCGACTCTTAGCGACCTCATGGACTGCAGCCTACCAGGCTCCTCCGTTCATGGGATTTTCCAGGCAAGTAGATGTCCAAATATATGCTGGCTTCTGCAATTGTAATTTTTTTTTTTTTTTTAAATTGGCTTGAACTTTCCCTTTAACAAAAAATTTTTCTTTTTCTTTTTGGTCAAGCTACATCACATGTGGGATCTTAGTTCCTTAACCAGGAATTGAACCCACGCCCCCTCCAGTGGAAAGGCAGAGTCCTAACCATTGGACTACCAGGAAGTCCCAACAAGGAATCTTTTTTTTTTTTTTAAATGAAGTCATTTAAAATCAGGATAAGGACTTAGTCAATATACTAAAGCAAGCTCATAGGCTCCTACAGTGCTGCAAAAAATTAAGAAATTTAGCTTCCTTTAAAAAAGTACTTGAAAGCAGTGAAAAGTAAGGGTATACATTAAAGCTTGCTACTTTTTTGCAAAATACGGTATGTATTTTTTTGGTAATTATTTACAGTATTTATTTAAATATGGTTTTTTTTTTTTTTTTGGCTCCAAAATCACTGCAGATGGTGACTGCAGCCATGAAATTAAAAGATGCCTGCTCCTTGGAAGAAAAGTTATGACCAACCTAGATAGCATATTAAAAAGCAGAGACATTACTTTGCCAACAAGGGTCCATCTAGTAAAAGCTATGGTTTTTCCAGTAGTCATGTATGGATGTGAGAGTTGGACTGTGAAGAAAGCTGAGCACTGAAAAATTGATGCTTTTGAACTGTGGTGTTGGAAAAGACTCTTGAGAGTCCCTTGGACTGCAAGGATATCCAACCAGTCCATCCTAAAGGAAATCAGTCCCGGATATTCACTGGAAGGACTGATGTTGAAGTTGAAACTCCAATACTTTGGCCACCTGATGTGAAGAACTGACTCATTGGAAAAGACCCTGATGCTGGGAAAGATTGAAGGCGGGAGGAGAAGGGGATGATAGAGGATGAGATGGTTGGATGGCATCACTGACTCAATGGACATGAGTTTGAGCAAGCTCCAGGAATTGGTGATGGACAGGGAAACCTGGCGTGCTGCAGTCCATGGGGTCCTAAAGAGTTGGACATGACTGAGTGACTGAACTGAACTGATGGTATGTGAAATTGTTTTTAGGTGGCACAGTTCTATATCCTTAAATTTTTGAACAGTTATTCATGTATCTTAACATGTATTAAGAAAAAATTAATCTAGAATGTCAAACCTACTATTTCATCGTATTGTTGCTTAAAAAGATGCTAAGGGAAAATGTAAGTTAATTTTAAAATGTACTAGTAATTTCTAAAATTGGTAGACAGATGTACAGAAATTATGAAGGTGATATGGTTAAAGTTTGAGAATCAGTTAACAGTGAAACTAGAAAAGCACTATGGATATTTTGGAAGAAAAATGACCAAGAGTCAAGGCTTATTTCTATTCTACTTCTCTGGAAAGCCTTGATAGTAAAGGTAAGTTTAACCTCTTATAAGAATCATTGTTCTAATGCATAATTTAAAAATATGTGTTAAAAATATGACTTATAATCTTTTAGGATTACTGCTTAAATATCAACAATACTGAATGTAAAGATCACCTGGGACGGCTATGAGAATGCACCCTGCAGACCTCCAGTTAGAGGAACAGAGACACTAATGCAGGCTCACTCAGGGAGGCGTGGGAAGGCACCAAACCTTGATTAGACTACCCAGCAGTCCAGGACATTCCTACCTAATCTTCCTTCCCTCTTTCTTCATCTGGGATCAGACTTGCACTACAGTTTGATGGCTCCCCCAGCCTTTCCCGGCTCCCTCATCAATCCTCTCACAGTCATTGCTCCTAATAAAAACTTAAATGTTTTATCTTGACATCTGCTTCTCAGAAGACCCAGACTAACACACCACCCAAATAGTTTCAGTATTTCACAAAGTTATCTCCTCCTCTGGAGAAAATTTAGGTTAAAGTAAAAAAATTAAAGAGTTTATTGCTCTAAGGTGTTTTCTAAATAGCCAGAATATCTCTAAAATGTTACCTAAGGCCCCAAAGCCCAGAATTAAGGTTTATACCTTAATTTAGTGGTTTATACCACTAAAAAATTAATGGTGAGAGTTTTATATCTGAAAATCAAAATGGATTTTCCTAAAACTTCAAGAGCTTTCAATTAGAGAAAAAGAAAAAACTATCCCATCTTGATGCGAATGGAGTAAAAAAACAAAACTGGACTTACATTCTCAGGTAAATTTTTGGCAATGGCACTGTGTGGCATGGGTTCAATACAAAGCAAGTGAGTAATTTCTCTCATTGTGACCTCTTCTTTGGTCACATTCCCCACTCCAGGTACGTAACGCTCTCCTAATACAAAAATGAAAAGAAAAAGTAAGAGTTAATTGCTTTCCACGTAAATAAAGAACACTACATTAAATCAAATCTATGAGAGAGTGACCAAAAGTTATTTGAACATGTTTCTAAACCTGAACAACAGTCTATATGCTGAAAGAGGAAGAAAAATACAGAGATCTGAGTAACACAGGGCTTGTCTTAACTTAAACACACACACTCAAATATTATAAACAAAGCCCCTCAATTAAATAAGCATGTATTACTAATCAAAAAAACAAAAAAGAGGGTAGTGGCCATCATGGGACAACATGAAATTAAAAGATGCTTGCTCCTTGGAAGAAAAGCTATAACAAACCCAGACAGCATATTAAAAAGCAAAGATATCAATTTGCCAACAAAGATCTGTATAGTCAAAGCTATGGTTTTTCTAGTAATCATGTATGGCTGTGAGAGATGGACCATAAAGAAGGCTGAGCGCTGAAGAATTGGTGCTTTCTAACTGTGGTGTTGGAGAAGACTCTTGAGAGTCCCTTGGACAGCAACGAGATCCAACCAATCAATCCTAAAGGAAACCAACCTTGAATATTCATTGGAAGGACTGAGGCTGAAGCTGAAGCTCCAATACTTTGGCCACCTGATGCAAAGAACTCACTCATTGGAAAAGACTCTAATGTTGGGAAATATTGAAGGCAGGAGGAGAAGGGGATGACAGAGGACAAGATGGTTGGATGCTATCACCAACACAATGGACATGAGTTTGAGCAAGCTCCAAGAGATGGTGAAGGACAGGGAAGTCTGGCTTGCTGTAGTCCATGGGGTCACAGAGTCAGACACAACTAAGCAACTGAACAGCAGCAACAAAAGATCATGAAACAACAGCTTTTCTTTTAAGATCTTTCTCAAGTTTGTCTCTACTTGTTATTTAAGAAAGAACAAAGTGAAAACTAAAAGACAAAATACTTAAAAATGTCTCTATAGGCTAAATGACAAAACAGTAATGTGTGTCAGAAATGGATGCTATTGCCAGCATGCCCACATGATCAGATTTCTATTTTTTATCTCAATAAACTGCCAAATGGAGAGAGAAAACAGCTAATTTTAACTATGGGAATGTCACTGGTGTCAACAGCATCTAATTCCCAATGCCTCAAGAAGAGTTGATACATTTGATCTTACGTCACAGTATTCAATAGTACTTAATGATTTCAATACTAAATGTGTACAAAGTCTCGTGATATATCTATAAGAGGGTAATTAGAGTACAAAGACAAGATTGTTTTTTTGTCTAAGAGATTTGAATTCTACAAATCAGCAAAACAATGAGATTTTGTTAGTTTAATTCACTCTCAACAGACTCTTTAAATACACTGTAATTTTCATTTTTTCCCTAGAACAGTACCCTCTGTAAGTTTCATGCTAGAAAGAATCTTATAGATCATGTAGATTACTTTTACATTTTACAAATCAAGAATGTGAGCCCCTGAAAATGTAAATGGTATGCTCTTGATAGTTTATAGCAAGGTCAAGACTAGATCTTATGATTCTTAATCCAAATCTTTTACACTTATTGATGTTTTCTCTGTAATATTACCAGAGATTTTACACATACATACACTTTTTAAAAAATGATGGCTCTTAAAAGTAATAAACTTAGAAATGTAGCAAGTATTAACTAAAAATAAAATGACATAGAAGGAAATATCCAATGAATTTAGGTAAACAAAATAACAGCAATATAATAGCAATAGTAAAATAGTGAAAATATAAAATACCAAAACCTATTGACAATTCTAATATATGGTATTAATATGCAGTAGCATAAATTCTTCATAGTATTCCAAGAACAAACACAAAAATTCCCCTCAAGTTTTGTAATCTAGTAATGTATATCATCAACTTAAAAATATTTTTCACATTTTTAACTTGTCCATTTTTATCCAGAAGTTTCCTACAGAATACTCTGGAATTATTTCAGAAGAGTTGGTGCCTGGAAGATTTACATCTCACGTGGCAATGAAGGTTTACCACACTTTCTGCTGAGACAAGCAGCTAGTCCAGCAACTAGCCCCTGACAAACAGCAAGTAAAATATACCCATGTTTTCAGATTCGGCTAATGGCTAGAATCCTTACCAGGAACTATTAATACAAAGCAGTGTCTCCTACAGTAAAGTAAGAAACAAGAGCCAGAATAAGAAGTTAAGAACTTTTACACAGCTGGTAAAATCAAGAGACTATAATATAGAATATATAAAAGCAGAAGTAAGGCCAATATTGGCACAAAATAATTTAATAGAACTGGATGAAAATACATCTTACTTAGATGCATGTTACACTGAAATTTTACATATATATATATATAAAATTTTTAGCCCCTAGCATATAGTTATTTTACATCTATGTTTCTAACAAGGGTAATTATTTTCCAGACCTCTACAAACAAGTCCAAACAATTACAAATCAGGTATTGAAAAATGAAGATGTAATAGCTGTGTTTTTCTAAAGGTGAGTTTCTAAACGTATCAATCACATTAGTCATGTCAATCTCTAACATACTCTGCTATATTTGGGAGAAGAACAAAGTAACTTAGAGTTCTTACTAATGTTCTCTCTATAAAGTAACTCTTGCTCTGTTTCAAAACATCTTTTACTCTTACCCACTATATAGATGAGGACTTGAAGCATTTCTTCTATTAAGGTATTATACTGCTTAACCAAATCCTGTAGAATTATAAAAGAAAAAATTAGTTACATAAGAACCAAAAGCCACCATAAAACACATTTTTTTGGGGATCAGACTGATAGTCCAGCCAATCCAGTATTTTCTTTCAGACCACAGCAACAGAGAATTATGAGATGAATAATTCCCTTTTGTTGACTTCAAACTCTACAAGGTCACAATACTCAGCATGTAATAAGAACTCAATGCTGCTGCTGCTGCTGCTGCTAAGTTGCTTCAGTCGTGTCCGACTCTGTGCGACCCCACAGATGGCAAAGCCCACCAGGCTCCGCCGTCCCTGGGATTCTCCAGGCAAGAATACTGGAGTGGGTTGCCATTTCCTTCTCCAATGCATGAAAGTGAAAAGTGAAAGTGAAGATGCTCAGTCGTGTCCGACTCTTCGTGATCCTATGGACTGCAGCCTACCAGGCTCCTCCATCCATGGGATTTTCCAGGCAAGAGTACTGGAGTGGGTTGCCACCGCCTTCTCCAAAGAACTCAATAACAATTGCTAAATATTATTATTGCTTTTATTATCCTTATTACCCACCAAGCCTTCAGTCAGCAAAAGAATTCTTTAACCTTGAACTTTCCCTGTACTATGGCTTCCTTCTTAATAGGGTTGGTGAGACAGTGGCTACAAATATGTAACTAACAGCTATGGTGAGTGTACCCCTCCCTAAAACACCTGTTACTTAAATACTATAGTAAATTAGATACTCATTTTCACTGAGTATAAAAACATGACAAAATTAGCTTTGTATTTTGTACCCTATTCTTTGGGCCTTTGTAAGTGACTTCTAATTTGAAGAATAAAATAATGTAATTCATAAATTACAAAGGCTACTTTATAAACCGGTATGAAATATTAAAACAATGAAGAGGTGATAAAACTCCAGAGACAAACTATAAACTGAAAAAAGGTAATAAATACAAATAAAGAATATCTTTACTAAATAGAAACAGGAAAAAGGTGAAGGACAGGAACAGATAATTCACTAACAAAAAGGAGAAAAAAAAAGTCAATAATCATGAAAACAAAGTCAACCTCACTGATAACTAAAAAACTGCAAAAATTAAACACCATCTTTCACACATTAGATCAACAAAGTACCAGTGCCATTACAGATGTATATACTGCTAGAGAGAGTCAGTTTGACAATATCTATTCAAGAAACATAAGAAAGGGTATGCTGCATTCTCCAGCAAATCTACCCCTAAGAATTTATTTTAACAAAATAAGTAGGCAAGTATTTAAACCTTGAGGTGCAGAGATGTTTAGAAGAGCAACAAAAATCAAAAAACCCCTTCAGCAATAGGAGACTAAAGTATAAAGTGCAATATTACACAGCCATTAAAAATTATGTTAAAAAAGATGATGCAGTTTTATACTTCTTTAATGCCAAGAAAAAAAAACGTATCACAATATTTCATTAAGCACAGGAAGCAAATTGCAAAATAGCACATATGAAAGATTCAATTTTTCCTTTAAAAACAAACACCACCAAAACTTTAAAAGTGATCATTTCTAGGAGGCAGAGTTGTATGTGATTTTCTTCTCCTTTTTGTTAATCTGTATACAGTCATCACTCAGTATCCTCAGGGGATTACTCCAGGACCCTTGCAGATACCAAAATCACAGATGCTCAAGTCCCTTATATATACTGACTAGTAGGTCGGGATTCTGCATCCATGTATATGGAGGGCCAACTACATTCTAATTTTTACAGAGTAAAAAGAATATATGTATGTACATTCAGAAGTATATGTATGTTTTATGTATGTGTGTGGTGCTTGGAGATATACATATATAAATAAATAATCTTATATATGATTAAAATAGTTAACATTAATATTTTCTTTGGATTAATTTACATATCAGTTTCTATCACTTACCTGGTCTTTTATGGATATGGTCTTGTTAAAAGCATCAGCAAGTTCATACCTCTGAAGTACCAGTAATAAGAACTTGTTGGGATCCATTAGAGATGCACCAATCTGTGAAAGAAATCAAGTCCCATAGTTCTATGTATTAAATGGAGAAACATTTTGTCTCTAGTAGTAGGGCTATGAGAATAAGGTAAATCTGCAGAAGATAATGTAGCAGTCCTTTCTGCTTCTATGATTCTATATTCATCTCAACAGTGAGAAAAACTTAAGTAAATAAAAGTATAATACAATAATAAGTTATAAAAAAGTTATTATGTTATAATATCTTCTCCTATTACAAAGAATATAGGAAGGAAGGTTATGACACACATCAGAACAAATTTAAATAGGTACCTGAAGCATAATGATATCTTTATCATACATTTCTTCTCTGCATTTAACATCTTGGTAATAAAACACCTATAAAATAAAAGGTAGAACAGAAGCTAAGAGAATCATTTTATTTCAAACAAAATTCTCAGCAAAAACTATTCTTTAAATTTTTTCTAAACTAGAAACCCCAATAACTACTTTGTAGCAGAAAAAAAAAAAGCTGTAAATTTATGAATCATTTTAAGGGATTTGGGAGGATGATGTGAGAAAATATGCATGAAAATACTTCAGAGTTTAAAATGCTCTATACTAGTTATTATTCTCAAAATGTGTAACAAAGTAACTGACTCCCCCACCAAGTTCAATTGCGAGAATTTCCTCCGTAGCTTAGCAGTAAAGAATCTGCCTGCAATGCAGGAGACCCAGGTTCAGTCCCTGGGTCCGGAAAATCCCCTGGAGGAGGAAATGGCAACCCACTCCAGCATTCTTGCCTGGGAAATTCCATGGACAGAGGAATCTGGCGGGCTATACTCCATGGGGTCACAGAGTTGGACATGACTGAGCAGAGAAAAACATACCAAGTTTAAAACACCCACTTCAAAAAAAGTAAACCAAATTCCTACAATCAATCAATGCCATTTTTCTCCCAAGCAGTATCTTTACAATTCATTTCCCATCTTTCAGGAAAAGTACTTCTCCTTATTTGCTCTAGAACAGAGGGAAAAATTGTAAGATGCTGTTCAATTAAGACTGGTGGTAGGAAGTTTACAGTTCCCAAGTAAGGTAATCTTCAGAAAAGACATCTATTAGTGGGAAAGTTTCTGCTGGTACTACCGGCTTTCACCTGACCTATCCACTTAAGAGGATTAAAGAAAATGTCCATATGATCACTAGAACTTCCTTGAGTTTACACAAGAGCTAGAAAACAAAAATACTGAGCAGAATCCAGGGATACAAAGTAAAATATAAATTAATAAAGGAAAAAGCAAGCAGAAAATGAACACACAATATGAATAATACGCCTTGCCATACCTGGCTAATGAGAGAGAGCCCATTTCTTCGCCACATCTCAGCAACAACCTGGGCAACCAATACCAGACAACGTAAAGGATATTCAACCAGTACCTCTACTTGAAAATCCTCCTGAAACAGAGTGAGATCAATGTCAATATTTCTCAGAGGTTTGGATGCTATGGCACTATATACATTGCTCCATTTTCTCATCTGTAAAATGGAAGGGCTTGAACTAGAGGACTCCAAGTCACCATGATTCAGGTTTCAATGTTCTATGACACAGACATAAAATTATTAACTGGGAATTATTCAGGTAGGTTTCAAAATATCTTTTTCTTCCCACTCAACCAAGAGGTATTTAGAAATAGAATACAAGCAAGTCAGAATTTAATAGTCACTTACAAAAGGCACAAATTCATGCAGTCTTGAAACAGCACCCAGCCTGCTCAAACGCACATGAAGACCTAAAAGTTAAAAAATGAAAAAGATGAGAAAGCAATAAACCCAGTTGATTTGTTTCCCAGTTAATTCATCAAGTTTGAAAACTTGTGAAATTTAAATATACATTAATTGAGCTTAGATATGACGCCTCAGAATGCAAAGTTTTGATTTCTAATTTTGAAACACAGTATTACTAACATATTTAAGATCCTACACTGTATTATTTATATATATATAAATATTATGCTGCTTCCTAAGAAATGATTTTCCTCACAAACCAAGTATCAAAAGAAATAAAAACTGTATAGCACAGGGAACTGTATTAAATATCCTGTGATAAACCATTATGAAAAAAGAATATACAAATGTGTGTGTGTGTGTGTGTGTGTATATATATATATGTATATATAACTTAACTATGTTATTGTCCAACAGAAATTTAACACAGCATTGTAAATCAACTATATCTCAATAAAATAAACAGAAATAAAAACTAATCTAGTTATTTCTTTTTGTAAAAATAGAAGTGACATAAAAATCACATGTCAATTATACCACATACAAAAATTACCTAACACTGATATCAGCAATCTGAATACAGATGCTAAATCTATAAAACTCTTAGAAAATAACATAGGGAAATGACTTTGCAACATTGGATTTGATAGTAATTTCTTGGATATGACATCAAAAACATAGGTAATCAAAGGAAAAATAAATTAAGACTATACCAAATTAAAAACTTTTGTGCATCAAAGGACACGAACAACAGAGTGAAAAGGCAACCCACAGAATGGAAGAAAATATCAGGAAATCATATATCTGATAAGCAGTTAATATCCAGAATATACAAGGAATTCCAATAACTCAACAATAAAATCTGATTAAAAAATAGACAATGGACTTGATCAGACATTTCTCCAAAGAATAAATATATATGGCCAGTAAGCACAGGAAACAATGTTCAATATCACTAATCATTAAGAAAATGCAAATCAAAACCACAGGAGATACCAGTTCACACTCATTAGGATGGTTATTTAAAAGAAAAAATAACAAATGTTGATGAGGATGTAAAGAAACTGGAATCCTTGTGCACTGTTGATGGGAATGTAAAATGCCGCAGCTGCCATGGAAAACAGTATGGTGGCTCCTCAAAAAATTAAAAACTAGAATTATCTTATGATCCAGCAATGCCACTCTATGGGTGTATAACTCCAGAACTGAAAACAAGGATTCAAACGGATATTTGGATACTTGCGTTCATGGCAACATTATTCAACAATAGTCAAAAGTTGTAAGCAACCTAAACATCTACTGGAGGATGAATAGATAAAAACAGAATGTGGTATGCAAACTATAGAATATTGTGCTGTGCTTAGTCGCTCAGTCATGTGCGACTCTTTGCGATGCCATGGACTATAGCCCACCAGGCTCCTCTGTCCATGGGGATTCTCCAGGCAAGAATATTGGAGTGGGTTGCCATGCCCTCCTCCAGGGGATCTTTCCGACCCAGGGATTGAACCCAGGTCTCCTGCACTGCAGGCGGATTCTTTACCAGTTAAGCCACAGGCAAGCCCAAGAATACTGGAGTGGGTAGCTTATCCCTTCTCCAGGGGATCCTCCTGACCCAGGAACTGGGGTCTCCTGCACTGCAGGTGGATTCTTTACCAGTTGAGCTACCAGGGAAGCCCACTATGGAATACTATCCAACCTTAAAGGTGAAGGAAATCTTATACACATCACAACATGGATGAACTTTGAGAACATTATGCTAAGTGAAATAAGCCCGTTATAAAAGGATACAAGAATGATTTCACTTATATGAGATACCTAGAGTAGTCAAGTCATAGAGACAGAAAATTTCTATGACAGTGAACAAGGAATGAGAAGCTATGTTGAATGGGTACAAAATTTCAGATTGGGAAGATGAAAAAATTTTGGATATGGATGGTGGTGATGGTTGTACAACAATGTGATTATACTTAACACCACTGAATCATATAACTAAGCATGATTAAAATGGTAAATTTTATGTATATTTCGCCACAAAAATATAAATACATACACTTCAACAAAGTTGTTAAAAGAAGAAAAAAAACTGACAGGGCCAATTTTCATGGACGAGCAAATCAAAGGATGATTGAAGGAAATCTATGATTTCTTTCTTTCAGTGGTGAAAGGAATAGTGACAGAATCACTGGTGCAATCAGATAGAGAAGAGGGTGAAAAAACTGCAACAAGATTTTCCTATACGCTTGGTTAGGCAGTAAGTTACCAAGTTGGTCCTAAAGTGTATACTATGAGGATCCATGAGTTGAGCCAGATAACAAAAGATCCGGGTAAACAAACACACTGACATGTCTGGTCACAGCTCTTTGAAGGACAGTGACAGTTCTTAACTGTAGTATCTGATCTAAGTATGTGCTCACAAAAGCAGTACTGATTCTACTATGACTATCTACAGAAAACAAAGCTAATAGAAACATGCAAGAACCAAATAAACACTCACCAGCAAGAGTCCTAGACAGTGGCAGATGTATGCTTACAAGATCTTCAGATACTTTGTAGGACTTAGTTTCCAAAGTATGACCACACAATTGTATTACTGTTTTGCTACTAGATTTGAAACCTGTACTGCACCTCATCACAGCTTTGTGACATTCTTTATAAGCCACTAGTAAGAGTTCTTCCTAAAAAGAAAATAAGAATGCAAATAAACTGATAAGTTACCTACTTTATTATTAATGTATCATTCAATAAATATTTACTATTAAATAAATACAAGCACAAAATTGTTCTATGTGTTATTAGAGCTACCTCAACAGGATCTGCAAACCTGTAGGAAACATTAAGACAGTCAGACAGACACACATACACAATCAAAATAAGAAACTGTAAGCCATGTAAGCGGTATAAACTAACAACTTTAACAGGGCAAAAAAAGAAAAAAATCACAGACAATTGGGAACACACATTTGTAAACATAGCTTTTGAGTGGGGTCTGAAAGAATATGCAGCTTAAGCATGGGGGGAAGTTGGAGAGATGGTAGCAATATAAGCAGAGATACAGAATAAGCAAACAGAAATAAGGGGAAGTACAACTCCTGTTCAGGGAGTGGAAAAGCATAAAATTTGGATAAATCAGAGGGCTCATGGATAGAATTAATGAGCCAGTAAACTGGAAATATGCCTTGGCACAGCCATATGAATTTGAATAGACTTGAGAGTATCTGATGTGTAATAATGTAGTCAACGTATTGTTTCAAGAAGAATTAGTGGGTGTCATTGAAGATGATGGATTGGAGGGGGCAATGTTAGGAGACAAGGAAACCAACAGAAAATTTTATTACTAAGTTAAGTGTAAGGTGATAAGGGACTCAGCAAGGGTGGGGCCAGTCATGGCGAAAAAGAATAAACTTATAGGAAATAGGATTATAAAACAAATTTAGGAGGAGGAAGACTCAAATCTGGGTGAGTATGGGAGGGAGATGAGTCAAAGGTCACTTTTTAAGAGCATTTCTCACGTGGATTTTATTTTTAAAAAAGAATTCTATAGTTAAATAAATTTTGGGACTAATCCTCTTAGAAATGATTGATTAACCCATTGATTTATCAAAGGTTTGAGAAGTTCAGTGGTTTAAAAAAATGTTTGATTTTGTTCAACCTAACATTTTTCAATCTTAACCTGAACACAAAACATTTTTTTCCCTCAAAGGTCTGTTAACATCTAACACACAGAACACAGTAGCTCTCAGATTTCCTATAATGGATGAATGCATGAATCATGGTGTCATGAACAGAACAAGAAAGTCAAGAAGAGAAAATGCAAGCTGGAAATAGAATGAAATGATGACAAATCAATTTACTCTATATTGAGTTTGAAATAGAAATGTAGGATCTAAGCAGTCATGTGCAACACACAAATACAAGTGATACTATAGCTTGGGAAAGTTATTTTATGAAGTTTTAATTGAGGTGGGAGAAATAAAAGATCTGTAAGAAAGAGAAGAAAATATTGGGGAATGTCTCGTTTACTAGGCAGAAGGAATTGAGGGGGAAAAGGCAGTCATTGATTGAAATGGGTAACCAATAATAGAAATACTAGGAGAAGAAGGTTTGTGAAAATCAGAGGGAAAGAGAATTTCAAATGATTAAGGTTCTCAAAAGAACACAATGCTACAGGTATTTAAGGTAGAGGGAAAAGACCTGAATTTGGTTACTGAATAGATCCTTTGAAATTTTTCAAGATACAGTTCCTATTAATTCGTAAGGACAGAAACCTGGCTCTAAAGCAGTTTTAGAAGCTAAAGAGTGGCAACAGCATATGTAGATGACTTCACATGATTTACATTCAGTAAATGTAGACATCTGCAGGTGTCAAGATGAACACCACACACTAACCTCATCTCCAACGATTAACCATGCCCTCCCCAAAGGTGAAGAGAGCCAAAAAACATGTGCTATGACAGATAACTGGACAATATTTCCTGTCCTTAATGTTCTATACAGCTACTGCGTTAGATTGAAGTCTACTGTGTCTGTGAGTGTAGCTGCCACTCTGAACCTGTGACCAGCTGCTGGTGGTGCAACAGAAAAGGAAAAAAGGAAGACAGAAAACAGTTTATGAGGTAGCAGTGGCAAGGGGTCTTTTATTTTCATTGCTTTTAAGGACAGTCCTGGTGTTTAAGGCAGATGAATGAAAGAGTGGGAAATACTAGAGGAAGGAAACTCCAGGAAGAAGTAATATAGATTGAGACCAAGAGTCTAGGTAGAGACAACACTTTAAGAAAGAAAGAGGTAAAAAGAGAGAGACCAATAGTGAAGATATATGCAGAAACTCAGTGAACAGACTATAGTGAGTAGTACAGAAAAACTGGAGAAGATGAAAAAATTTGACTGAGGTAATGTTAATTTTCTCAGAGCAGAAATAAATGAGGTCATCTTCTCAAAAGGTAATTTGATTAGGATTATGTTTAAAGAGGGTTATGGTCTAAAATTATTGCTTAAGGAAAACCATTAGTACTGTATTTTAAAAGTAATATTTTTAATGGTTTAAGGCACACAAGACTCTTGATTGAATAAATAGCCACCCACTTCCATTGTTGAACTATTTAAAAGTCTAATCTTAATTTTCATATTATTAATATTCATGTCAAAGGAAATAAATTTATTTAATTTATTAATTAGTGTGTGTTGTATTTTTTCAACTCCACTCTTCCCAGCAGTAAATGGAATACCATGGAGCACATTTTCTAACTAAGTGTAAAAAACTACAAATTTAATAAGATGATTCAAATATATAAGAAAATATCAGCAGTAATAAAACTTTACATCAAGGAAGTTGCATCATAAAACTGTGCTATTAACCATTAGAACACTTAAAAAGGCACTGATCCTCCTAACAAACTTTACTTACATCACAAGCACACCATTCTTGGAACATTAGTAAAATATTCTTCAACTGCATCTGTATAGCAATGGCAGCCTCCCAGTCAGGATCTACTTCTATGTGTTGCCCAACTTGCCTTCTGATTTCTTCCATTCCCTACAAGAAAAGAGTAATTAACATACATACATGCCCCCTCTTTCTTTGCTCCTCCATTGGCAAAATATAAAATCATCAAGGTTCATACTCATGTATGCTTCAGTATTTTTTTAAAACATGGCTATCTAAGTCAGAATGCATGGATTCAAACTCTCACTGTCACTCTCTAGCTGTATGATCCTGGTCAAATTATTTCTAAGCTATAATTCCCTTGTATGTAAAATGGGAATAATAATAGTAACTATCTCATAAGATTGCCATGAGGTTCAAAAGAAATAATGCGTGAAAATATTTACAACAGTTATCACATAGTATACAGTAATAAACATTAATAGTAACAGCAGCAGTTAACTAAGGTCTATGAAAGCAGGTTCAGTGAGGCAGTGTTTAAATTTTACTTTTACTTTGCTACAATTATTCTTTCTCAAAACTGTAATTTGCTCAAAACGAAACATGAAAAATTGGGATTAAATTTTTAAAATAAATTTATCTTACTGATGTACAGAAGAACTATCATACCTGCATACAGGTAAGAATCTTCAAAAAAGATCGAAAGCCTTCAAGGAACTGCATTCTTAATCTTTTTGTCCATACTGTGGGCTTGCTGATCAGGATGTATCTAGTATTTCAAGAGACAAAGAAACATTTTACTTTCCTATTTTGAGATAATTTTAAGGTTCTCAGGGCTATAGACAATGTTGATTCATCAAAATTATGTATTCAAATTTCTTACAATTCTAGGCAGCACTAGAATTATGCCAGCAAAATGTGAATGCTCTACCAGAGGCAGATGTCAAAGCTAAAGCCTGACTTCTCCACTCAAAAATTAGGCTGATTAAGTGAATCTAGAAGGAAACTAGCCGGTCACAGATGGACAATCACAATACAAATTTTCTAGAAGCATTCATACTCTTTACCCGAAGGACCAGATGAAATCCTCTCAGACTCAAAATACATGTCAAAACTACCTGTGCAGGATGTCTGCTGTCTGTGCAAACTGTTTCAGTATATTCTGTAAGTTAAAAACTAATTTTATTCATTAAAATGACATACTTTTACCCCTAAAGCAGGTAGTCATAAGAATTACAGAAAAATTGCAACGCATATAGTAGTTTGGCCTGAGGATTCAATACCTTTATTGTTGCTGCTCAGTATGACTAGAGATTTGTAACTTGGTGTGAATATTCCGGTACTGGTTACCAGAGCCTTTCAGTCCTGCCATCTGATTTCAGTACCAAAGATAAACTACTGCTGGTGGGTCAGGAAATTTGTAACAGACTTCCCACCTCCAGGCATTCTTTGCCCTGATCCCAGAAGGAGGATATAAACACCTATGTCATCCTGGCTTACATATCCGAATACATTTGTTTCAAAAGATAAACAGACCCAATGTTGCCTACAATTTATAAGAACAATACTTCTTTAGGCTGCAAAGAAAATGACTGGTTTCATGTGAAATGGGAAGGTTTACCATGAAATAAATTCTCAAGAAGGAGTAATTAATAATTGATAAAAAATTATTTTGCAGTCAGTCAACCCAAATCAATTCCTATTACACAACAGGTATCAGGAACAGAAACAGATACGATACCCAACCCTTGAAGTTCACAGTGTAGAGGGAAAAAACAGATATGTATCCTGGACACTGTAATCCAAAGTTAAGCTCCCCAAAAAAGGGCACAAAGGAAGTAATGCAGAACATAAAAGACAAGGCAAAAATATGGAGGAAAAATTAATTTTATTTGTAAAGATAATAAGGATTATGGTTTAATTTTTTCCTTTCTTTAAATATCTATTAATATGTTCAAAGTTAAAATACAATCATCTGGACTTTATCAAAGAAATAACTTTAAAGTATGTTAATTATATTCTAAACTTTTCCTTTAAAGTAAAAGTAAAAAAGGCTAAAGTTTAAATTTACCACAATGAATAAATGGTATCAAAGTTTGGCTGTTTTCTAGAGCACAGTGCTACTCAAAAGGTTGGTTCACACACCAGAAGTATCAGCATCAAGTAAATCTTTAGAAATGCAGAATCTTGGGTTCTAGTCAGATCTACTCAGTCTGCCTTTTAACAAGCTCCCACAATGATCTGCAGTCATTAATACTTGAGAAGCACTGATCTAGAGAAAAGAATTTGTTTCTAGTTTCTTGTGACTTCACATAGTTTATGCCTGACTCCTATAGGAGACCTAGGAAGTAAAGAAGATGCAAGAGACAGGAAGAAAAGAAAGAGTAAAGAAGAAAAGAAACAACTAAGAGGCATTAAGTATTTGTGGCTATTTCTGATTTAAAAGGGTTTCAAGAAGAAGTGGTGAATGAATAAGGCTATGGGGAAATAATAAGAATGACTACAAAATTTCTACAATGAGAGACTGAGAAATGGGGCTCAATAATTACTTGTAAAATGAAGGGAATATCTGATTGGTGTTTTAGGCCAGGTTTCAGACAAGGCTTTACTGCTGTTTATGTAGTCTGTGAGGCTACTTGATGTAGTGAAAGGAACATGAGTATTACAGATAAATAGTGCTAGGCTCAAATCCGGCCACTTACTAGCTTTATGACCTTAGGCAAATAATTATAATCTACAAATAAAGATTATATCACCTGCCTTATGAGAACATTGCAAGAATAAAATGAAGTAGAATAAGTTAAGTTCCTTAGCACACAATGGTCACTAATAAATAACACAGGACCCTTGTGAGAGTGAATTAAATAAGTCCTCAAAAGACATTAATTTTCCCTTCTCCTTGTCTTTAGAGATATGTCTACTTATATAAGGATGTAGAAGAGAAGTTGTGAGCATTGCAAGAGTGGGAAAACTTTAAAATTACCTTCCCAACCAAGGACCCTAAAGTTTTACCATAGGGGTAGGCCTCCCAGGTGGTACAATGGTAGAAGAATCCCACCTGCTAATGCAGGAGACAAGGAGATGCAGCCTGGAGGAGGAAATGGCAACCCACTCCAGTATTCTTGCCTGGAGAATTCCATGGACAGAGAAGCCTGGCAGGCTATAGTCTATGGGGTCGCAAAGAGTTGAAGTAACTCTAAATTATTTACTGTAGAGAATAATTATATTCAGAGATCCACAAAATAGAATAAAATATGGTAAAATAATGATGTGATTATGCACTACTTATCTGGATAGAAAAGGAACTCGGTTATAAGAATACTTCAGAGTAATGAGAACTACAGTAAAGAGATTTTTCCTATACAGCAGACCAAAGGAATGACAAATAGAATAATTTAACACTAAACATTAAGTACTGCCATTTGGAGTTTTTGTATATTTTTTGTTTGTTTTGTGTGATATATATCTCAGAGCTCTTTTTTTAAACAGCAAAGTAAACGAAACATATTTTGTCAATATATTCTTAAAATAATTTTTTGAAGTTTATGATTTATTGAATACTTTATATAGCATAATCCTTACAGTAGTCGCCATCTATTTTTAAAAAAATAGAAATTTATTTCCTTTTAGGTTCAATGATCCCAAATATGATCTATCATGTGATTTCAACTTTAGTTTAAAAGGAAACTCCATTCTCTTCAGCGAGAATATCTTAAGAAACCTTGGATGAATATCTATAACTTGATCATATGTATGAAAAAGGGAATTAAAAAAATTCACATCAACAAGATCGTTTGAAACTAACCACAAAGAGACTACGCAAGAGGGGCAGAAGAAAAATGCATGAGTGGAAGTGAGTGGAAGACATGCTGACTACAATGGAGATTCATTTAATGATCCCAAAAGACCCTAGTTCCTATGAGAGGCCCTTCCTCAGTATCTTCTTTATTGACCTGATTTTAACTTTATAAAAAGACTTTACTTAAGAGATTTACTGACATGACAGTCACAGTTCTTTGTACTCGTCATCACTAGATAACCAAAAAGATCAGATGTTTATTTATAGGATAGAATAAATCCAACTGTGTTTAATAGGTACCCTCACCTTTTGACTCGAACAACTTACTTTAGATCACAAATTACTGCATATACTCTTCCCAATTTGTCTTGGCTATAACCCTGGAAGTTGAATTTATTGTTCCTATCCAAATACTCAGGCAAAACTTCCAGGAGAGTTTCAGTAATGACAGAGATAACATTCTGCTCTTCAATAAGATGTCGAGCCTGTAGAATATGTCAAGAATATTGTCATTAGTATTAACTCATTATAGTATGGATTTTATCTATTCATTTGGTTGGTAAGTCATTTTGAATAAATGTTTGCTGAGCATCAAACACAGTCCTATTCTCACAGAATAGCAATTTCTGAGAAATTATTTTCTAAAAGTTTCCTACCTCTCAGTAACTAGAAAACACCTGTCTGAACACCCAAAGCCCATTACACATATTACTGACATGAATGTTTACCACTATTAATTATACAGTGAGCAAAGTAGAACAAATAGATATACTTCAGACTTCTATCATATACATTATGTATTCTGACATTTCCCCCTCACTCACAATTCAATTTCTCTTTCATATCCTTTTCTCTGGGCTTTGAAAAGAGAAAGTAGAAACCAAACTGACCATAAGAAACAGCAATGGTAGTAGTACAAAAAGGAAGCAGAATCCTTCACTCTCCTCCTAAGCCTTGCAGCACCATCTCCTGCAAATGCCTGACAGTCATACTCTCCCCCAGTTTTGCTGTATCTTAGGCTCTCCTCTCACCCTCAACAACAACAAGAGTAAAGGTATTAATAAGGCACTGCTCCTAAGTTACTCTAGACACTGAGAAACCAGCTCTGGTGTTCCCCTGCAGAAATGAGGACTTTCAAAGCAACTCAGAGACACCACTCCCACTCCACGAGTTACCTAGTCTTTGGGAACCATTAAAGTATTCACATGCTGATACCACTGAAGAATTATTCAACTTTCCAAGTGGAATAGAACATAGTGACTCAGAAATTGTTTTAATTCAACATTAAATAAAATTCTTTAAAAATAAAACAAATGTTACTTAGAAAGATTGTCAAGACTAATTAATACATACCAAAGTAGGAACAGTAAACATCTGAACTGAGAGTGCAGTTATAGAGATACTTCTGTCATGGTCATCACTGATATAGTCTTTCTGGAGCTGCTTGTAATACTGAAAGATACAACAATAAGTAGAGAAGCAATTATAAATGACTACTGAAAACTTTTAAAATCCCAGTTTTAACAGCTGCTGTATTTGTTTCTATGTATAAGATGGCAAGTATTATAATACCTTTTTATTAAAGGGAGATACTACAGTTAATAAAAATTTACTAAAACAGCAAGTAACAAAAGATCGAATAGGAATTCAGCTATCCAATCTAGTATAGTAAGAAATAATGATTTTTAAAAAAGAAAACACACACACACACAGAGGTAAAAATCATAGAGGACTGCAAAGGTGCAATATATCCTTTCTCCAAACAGAATCTGGGGCAATCTTTAGCAGATTTTCTTCCCAATGAAATAAAGCAGGGACTATATTAAATGCATTTAAAAACTGATATGACCCAGAAAATCAATCATCAGATTCAATCCAGCCTTAAACAGAATGGATGCTGGCTGTGCATAACTTCTTATCCATACTAATGCATACCAGATGAAAATCAACCCTGCTATCTTGCAAGAACAAAAACAATAATACATCCAGTCATGCCTCAAGCAGCTATTATATATAAGCACAGTATTAGATCCTTAACCTAAATATTTAATTCCATTAGAATTCACACGAAGTTTAACAGGTAATCCTAAGGATGGTGAACTGCTGTTGTATAAAGAAAAAACTTCATTTCAGATCACATACATGGTCCTTTATTCTATCTCTAAAGAGTTTCTGAAGAATAGAGTTGATAATTTGAGTTGTCATCACCTTTCAAGAAACCAAATATCTTAGCTGCTTTCATCAATCTAATTATAAAATCAAGGAAGTGCAAGTATCTTATCCCACATTATCATTTACCTATGATAACCACTATTTCATGTTCTGCTTCCAATTCCATTCTGATTCTACCTCTGTTCTAAGTTTTGCAGAATTTTGTGCAACTCAAAATCAGAATAAACTAACAAGTATTTCTTGCATACCTCTGTATAAGACAAAGTAAAAGATTTAAAGAAGTACATGTTCTAACTAATTTAACTTGAGAGACACACAAGAAAATATAACAGTGTAAGGGATATACAATAGATCAACAAAACAATATTAAAAAGCTATAGAAGCAGTTCTAAGAAGGCGGAGGGAATAGGACACTTCCTCCCACAAATTCATCAAAAGATCATGTGAATGCTGAGCAACTTCCACAAAACAATTTCTGAACACTGGCGGAAGACACCAGGTACCCAGAAAGGCAGCCCATTCTCCTTGAAAGAAGGTAGGACAAAACATAAAAGACAAAAAGAGAGACAAAAGAGTTAGGGACAGAGACCGGTCCTGGGGAGGGAGCTGTGAAAGAGGAAAAGTTTCCCAAACAGTAGGAAACCCTCTCACAGGTGGGTCTGTGGGGAGTTTCAGAATCTCAGAGGGCAGCATAACCGGGAGAAAAAAACAAAAACAAAAACCCACAGAATACTCACCTAAACACAACTGCCAGTGGAAAAGTATCCCAAACGCTTGCGTTTGCCACCAGCCAGCAGGAGCTGGACAGGGAGGTGAAGGCTGCATAATCGGTGCTTAGGATAAGGACTGGGCCTGAATGCCCTGAGGACAATCTGAGGGAGCTAACGTGAGATAGCAATCCAAACTGTGGGATTGTTGGAGAGGAAAAAAAAAGAGAGAACTTTCCCGCAAAAGGCTCTAAAGCACAGCCTGTGCTGCTTACAGAACAAAGGATTGAGCCAATACCAAAGGAGAGCTAGCGGGCGGTGTACAGGCCTCTCCCCTCTGCTGGAGGCAGAGAAGCAGGTGTGTGACAGCCAGAGTTGGAAGGCAAGGGGCTGCTCCAATCTTGGTCCCAGAGATGGGCATCCTCCACTAAACTGTGAGCAGGCTTCCAGTTGCTAACCATGTCCTCCTGGGATCCTGGACAGTTGACATCTGCCAGGAGTGTCGCAGCCTGAGATCAGCTCACCATAAGAGATATGCAGCCTACCTGGGAAACCACGTGGCTGGGACTGGGGAGGTGATTAAGACGCATGTTCCACCTGGGACAGTGCATTTGCCAAACACCTGGTTGCCTGAGCTGCTTAGACCTGGGAAGGGCACAAAACGCATGCCCAACCTAGTCTGTGCCCTTGCGGAGTACCCGAGAACCTGAGCAGCTTAGACCTGAGAAGTGCAAAAACTGCAGGGCCTGCTTTGGACAATGCCCCTGCAGAGCACCCTGGAGCCCGAGCAGTGTAGACCCAGGAAGCACATGCTGCCATGAGCTGGGGCAAACCCAGTGTGGTCCATACACTGCGAGCACTCCCCACACACGCCAGCAATATTTGTTGGCAGTGTCCCTCCCTCCCCACAACACAACTGAACAAGTAAGCCTAAATAAGTGACCACCTTTGCTTCCTTGTGTCAGGGCAGAAATTAGACACTGAAGAGACTTGCAAACAGAGGAAGCCAAAATAAAGAAGAGGGAACAGCTTTGGAAGTGTCAGGTGCAACAGATTAAAACCCTGTAGTTAACATTGACTAAGCACTGGAGGGGCCTATAGACCGTGGGAACAAGTACAAGCTGGAACAAAGAACTATCTAAAACTGAACTGACCCCACACTGCCCACAACAGCTTCAGAGAAATTCCTAGATACATTTTTACTATTATCACTTTTTCATTTTTTTAAAGTTTAACCTCTTTATTACTCCTTTAATTTTCATTTTTATAACCTACTGTTATGTTGCAGGAAAAAAGACCCTATTTTTAAAGCAAGTTTCATATATATATATTTTATAATTTTTTGTGATTGATTTTGTTTTGTATTTTCAATATTGTTTTTTTGAAAGTCTAACCTCTACTCTAGACTTTTAATCTCTGCTTTTTTGGTATTTGTTATCAATTTTGTACCTTTAAGAATCTAATCTTCAGGATCCATTTTCACTCAGGGGTGTGATTACTGGCTTGATTTCTCTCTCCCCTTTTGACTCTCCCTTTCCTCCCCCAGGTCATCTCTAAATCCTCCCTCCCCCGTCTTTTCTCGACTTAACTCTGTGAATCTCTTGGGGTATTCTGGGCTGTGGAGAACACTTAGGGAACTGATTACTGGCTAGACTTGTCTCTCCTCTTTGACTGCCCCTTTTCTCCTGGTCATTTCTATCTCCTTCCTCCCTCTTCTCTTCTCTGTGTAACTCTGTGAATCTCTCTGGGTGTTCCAGATTGTGGAGAGCACTTAGGGAACTGATTACTGGCTAGACTGCTCTTTCCACTTTTGACTCCTCTTCTTCTCCTCCTCAGAGAAGGCAATGGCGCCCCATTTCAGTACTCTTGCCTGGAAAATCCCATGGATGGAGGAGCCTGGTGGGCTGCAGTCCATGGGGTCGCCAAGAGTCCGACACGACTGAGCGACTTCACTTTCACTTTTCACTTGCATGCATTGGAGAAGGAAATGGCAACTCACTCCAGTGTTCTTGCCTGGAGAATCCCAGGGACGGGGGAGCCTGGTGGGCTGCCGTCTATGGGGTCGCGCAGAGTCAGACACGACTGAAGCGACTTAGCAGCAGCTTCTCCTCCTGGTCACCTCTATCTCCCTCCTCTCTCTTCTATTCTCTATGTAACTGTGACTCTCTCTGGGTGACCCCTGCTGTGGAAAATTGCTTCACCATTAACCTAGATGTTTTCTCATCTGTGCTGTATGGATGGAGAAATCTTGAGGCCACTATAAGAAAAGGACAGAAAACCAGAGGCAGGTGGCTTAGCTCTAAAACTTGAGAACATCAGAGAATTCCTGATTCCAGGGAACATTAATAGACAAGAGCTCACTCAAAGCCTCCATATCTACACGGAAATGAAGGTCCACCCAAGGGACAAGTTCCAGAGCAAGACATACCATGCTAATTCTCCAGCAAAGCAGGAACACAACCCTGAACATTAAAAGACAAGCTGTCCAAAGCCATGCCAAACTCACAGACACCCCAAAACTCACTACTGGACACTTCATTGAGCTCCAGAGAGAAAAGATCCAGGTCCACCCACCAGAACACAGATGCAAGCTCCCCTAACCAGGAAACCCTGACAAGCCACTAGTCCAAACCCACCCACAGGAAGCATGCTCCACAATAAAGAGGAAACACAAACTTCCAGCATACAGAAAAGGCACCCCAAACACAGCAATCGAAACAAAATGAAAAGGCAGAGAAATATTCAGCAGGTAAGGGAACATGATAAATGCTCACCAAACCAAACAAAAGAGGAGGAGATATGGAGTCTACCTGAAAAAGATTCAGAATAATGATAATACAGCTGATCCAAAATCTTGAAAACAAAATGGAGTTATAGATAAATAGACTAGAGACAAGGATTGAGAAGATGCAGGAAATGTTTAACAAGGACCTTGAAGAAATAAAGAAGAGTCAATCAATAATGAATAATGCAAAAAAAAAAAAAGAATAATGCAATAAATGAGATCAAAAACACTCTGGAGGAAACCAACAGTAGAATAACTGAGGCAGAAGATAGGATAAGTGAGGTGGAAGACAGAATGGTGGAGATAAATGAAGCAGAGAGGAAAAAAGAAAAAAGAATAGAAAGAAATGGGGACAACCTCAGAGACCTCTGGGACAATGTTAAACACCCAAACATTCGAATCATAGGTGTCCCAGAAGAACAAGACAAAAAGACAGGGCATGAGAAAATACCTGAGGAGATAATAGTTGAAAACTTCCCTAAAATGGGGAAGGAAATAGACACCCAAGTCCAAGAAACCCAGAGAGTCCCAAACAGAATAAACCCAAGGAAAAACACCCCAAGACACATATTAATCAAACTAATGAAGAGCAAATATCAAAAGCAGCAAGGGAAAAGCAACAAATAACATACAAAGGGATCCCCATAAGGATAACAGCTGATCCTTCAATAGAAACTCTTCAGGCCAGGAGGGAAAGGCAGGACATACTTACAGTGCTGAAAGAGAAAAACCTATAACCAAGATTACTATTCCCAGCAAGGATCTCTTTCAAATATGAAGGAGAATTCAAAAGCTTTACAGACAAGCAAAAGCTGGGAGAATTCAGCACTACCAAACCAGCTCATCAACAAATGCTATAGGATCTTCTCTAGAAAGGAAACACAGAAAAGGTTTATAAACTCAAACCCAAAACAACCAAGTAGATGGCAACGGGATCATACCTATCAATAATTACCTTAAATGTAAATAGGTTGAATGCCCCAACCACAGACAGACTGGCTGGATGGATACAAAAATAAGACCCCTATATATGCTGTCTACAAGAGATCCACCTCAAGCCAAGGGACACATACAGACTGAAAGTGAAGAGCTGGCAAAAGATATTTCATGCGAATGTAGACCAAAAGAAAGCAGGAGTAGCAATACTAACATCAGATAAAATACACTTTGAAATAAAGATCACAAAAGAGACAAAAGAAAACTATACGCCAATCTCATGATAAACACAGATGCAAAAATTCTCAACAAAATTCTAGCAAACAGAATCCAACAATCTATTAAAAAGATCATACATCATGACCAAGTGGGCTTTACGCCAAGGATGCAAGGATTCTTCAATACTGCAAATCAATCAATGTCATATAACACATTAATAAATTGAAAGATAAAAACCATATGATTATCTCAACAGATGCAGAGAAAACCTTTGACAAAATTCAACACCCATTATGATAAAAACTCTCCAGAAAGCAGGCATAGAAGGAATATACCTCAACATAATAAAAGCCATATATGATAAACCCACAGCAAACATTATCCTTAATGGTGAAAAACTGAAAGCATTTCCCATAAAATCAGGAACAAGATAAGGGTGCCCGCTCTCACCACTACTATTCAATATAGTTTTGGAAGTTTTAGCCACAGCAATCAGAGAAGACAAAGAAATAAAAGGAACCCAAATTGGAAAAGAAGTAAAACTCTCACTGTTTGTAGATGGCATGATTCTCTACATAGAAAACTCTGAAGACACCACCAGAAAATTACTAGAGCTAATCAATGAATATAGTTGCAGCATATAAAATTAATATACAGAAATCCCTTGCATTCCTATACACTAACAATGAGAAAAGAGAAAGAGAAATTAAGGAAACAATCTCATTTACCATAGCAAAAAAAAAAAAGAATAAAATACTTAGGAATAAATCTACCTAAAGAAACAAAATACCTATATATAGAAAACTATAAAACACTGATGAAAGAAATCAAAGATGACACAAATAGATGGAGAAATATACCATGTTCATGGATCGGAAGAATCCATATAGTGAAAATGAGTATACTACCCAAAGGAAACTACAGATTCAATGCAATATCGATCAAGCTACCAACGGTATTTTTCAGAGAACTAAAACAAATAATTTCACAATTTGTATGGAAATACAAAAAGCCTTGAATACCAAAGCAATCTTGAGAAAGAAGAATAGAAGTGGAGGAATCAACCTGCCTGACTTCAGACTACACTATAAAGCTATAGTCATCAAGAAGACAGTATGGTATTGGCACAAAGACAGAAATACAGATCAATGGAACAAAATAGAAAGCCCAGAGATAAATCCATGCACCTGTGGACACCTTATCTTTTACAAAGGAGGCAAAAATATACAATGGAGAAAAGACAATCTCTTTAACAAGCGGTGCTGGAAAAACTGCTCAACCACCTGTAAAAGAATGAAACTAGAACACTTTATAACACCATACACAAAAATAAACTCAAAATGAATTAAAGATCTAAATGTAAGATCAGAAACTATAAAACTCCTAAAGGAAAACATAGGCAAAACACTATCTGACATAAATCACAGCAAAATCCTCTATGACCCACCTCCCAGAGTAATGGAAATATAAGCAAAAATAAACAAATGGGACCTAATTAAAATTAAAAGCTTTTTTGCACAACAAAGGAAACTATAAGCAAGGTGAAAAGACAGCCTTCAGAATGGGAGAAAATAATAGCAAATGAAGCAATTGACAAAGAATCTCAAAAATATACAAGCAATTCCTGCAGCTCAATTCCAGAAAAATAAATGACCCAATCAAAAAATGGGCCAAAGAACTAAACAGACATTTCTCTAAAGAAGATATACAGATGGCTAACAAACACATGAAAAGATGCTCAACATCACTCATGATCAGAGAAATGCAAATCAAAATCACAATGAGGTACTATCTCTTGCCGGTCAGAACAGCTGTGATCCAAAAGTCTACAAGCAATAAATGCTGGAGAGGGTGTGGAGAAAAGGGAACACTCTTACACTGTTGGTGGGAATGCAAACTAGTACAGCCACTATGGAGGACAGTGTGGAGATTCCTTAAAAAACTGGAAATAGAACTGCCATATGACCCAGCAGTCCCACTGCGGGGCATACACACTGAGGAAACCAGAATTGAAAGAGACATGTGTACCCCAATTTTCATCGCAGCACTGTTAACAATAGCCAGGACATGGAAGCAACCTAGATGTCCATTGGCAGATGAATGGATAAGAAAGCTGTGGTACATATACACAATGGAATATTACTCAGCTATTAAAAAGAACACATTTGAATCAGTTCTAATGAGATGGATGAAACTGGAGTCTATTATACAGAGTGAAGTCAGAAAGAAAAAGACCAATGCGGTATATTAACACATATATATGGAATTTAGAAAGACAGTAATGACGACCCTATACACAAGACAACAAAAGAGAGATATAAAGCACAGACTTTTAGACTCTGTGAGAGAAGGCGAGCATGGGATGATTTGAGAGAAAAGTATTGAAACATGTATATTACCATACATGAAATAGATGACCAGTCTAAGTTCGATGCATGAAACAGGGCACTCAAAGCCGGTGCACTGGGACAACCCAGAGGGATGGGATGAGGAGGGTGGGAGGGGGCTTCGGGATGCGGGACACATGTACACCTGTGACCAATTCATGTCAATGTATGGCAAAAACCACTACAATATTGTAAAGCAAATCCTCCAATTAAAATAAATTTTTTAAAAAAGATATAAATTTGTATATTCTAGCCTCAGATAGTTAAGTATAACTGTTACCCATCAAATTTCTGCCTCCTTTTAGCATGTATATATATCTGTTCCTTTTCCGTGCTCTTCTTTCAACTAGTCACTGCTCTTGTTACAATTTTAACTAACAGACAAATGATTAGAAAAGATAAATGTACTCATAATTGTGACAACTTCCTATTGCTTTGTCTACGCAAATAACAGGTCATTTTCCAACTATCTCCTCTTAGACTACTGTTTTCATACTACCAAATGTGAAGTTAAATGATGAACTTTTTGAAAAACAAATAAGCTGTAAAATTAAATTCCTGATCTGTAATTATCCCTTTTGTTTCCATTATTTCACTTACAAAATGGTTTTCTATTTTCATTTGTTGACATCTATTTATAAAGAGCAATTACCTTCACAAATTCCATAGCAAAGAATTTTTTGTATTCCATCTCCATAAAAAAACTGCTGAAGATCAACTCGTGAAGGATCTTACGGGCACCTATAAATCATTTTGGGGAGAAGTGGGAGGAGCATTGCCAAAGCAAAGAAAACATTTTAGCTATTAGTAGTGGCAGAACACTATAAAAATATTTCACATGCTAACAGACTTCAAGGACTCAAATATTAGTGGCGCTTATCACGTTAATATTTAAGAACTAGAATTTGAGATACATACATGTAATGCCTTTTCCCTTATTTTCTGTACCCGTCTCACCGCTGTACCTTTTACTTCATCCTACTTCGCCAACCTTTCTCCATTTCTTTATATTGTGTCTCACTAAAAACTATCCTATGTACCTTCCCTTCTCCATCCCCTTAAGGCTTTCTCTAAATTTTTACTTTTGGGTCTTCGTTTAGATTTTAAAAATGAAAATTAATATGGCTTTTATAATGGCATTACTACATGAATACATACATACTCTTTTTTACTGGTTCTGACTAATTGAAAAGGCACTACAATTAAAAGGCAATCTTCCTGGGTTTTAACACAGAGGAATACATATTGACTGCTTAATATCACCCTGAAAATATAATATCTTATCAAGTTTATTGATTTAATAAACAAAAGAGATCACAACTCCACTACAGCTGTAATATTCCTTTGCTTCAAAGCAAGAAGTGTAAGTAAAGATCTACCTACCTTTATAAAGTTTTGCATCCCAAAGCATTAACCTGCTTATGAGACAGGGATTCTCTGAGCCAGGTTCTTCTCTAAGGCAAGCTTGGCAAAAGATCTGTCTGAAGTCACCTACAAACAAAAGAAGTTACATAGTTTTTATTCTTAAAGTATTTCTCCCAAAAATACATTTCCTATAAGAACATATGAAAAAACTAACAGTAAATTCTCTCATACTTGATGTCAAGAATAATTCTGTCAACATCAGAGAATCAAGAGCCAAAAAAACATTATTCATAGCATTTGAAATGCAATACTGAAAATAATCAAAATGCATAAAAAACAAACAAAAATCATTTTACTTTATACTCAACAACATTTTAAAATCTGTGGCTATTTAAAAAGACAATATTTTATGAAAAATAAGAAAAACAGGCTATATGCTTACTTGAGTAGCTCATAATTTTATTCATCCAGGACCCCAGACGCAAAGCAAATTTCTGATGCGCCATAACCTCAGAGTGTAATACTTCTACATGAAGTGGATGTTGAGAGACATTTTCTGAATGACTCTACAAATGAAAGGAATATTAGAAACAAACTAGTTTTTAAATTTTTGTTTTAAAAGTTATCTAGTTCTCAAAAAAACAAATCATATAACTGTTACATTTTCAAAACTCTGGGTCTAAATGCTCCAAACTTATGTTTACTTAGGATGTCAAACCACTTCAACAATATAACTGTTTTACTTGAGCTCTTGTACATTCCACTTAACATTTTCGTTTTGACCCTAATTCAGAAAATTACCTTTATATCTTCCTTTGCTTCCTGGCAAGCAGCAAAAGCACCTGCTTTAACAGCCCGACGGCCCTAATTATAGACAAACATGAGAATTAAGTAGTAGATTGACAATCCCAATCAACAAATAATATAAAACCCAAAGACCCAACAAGCTCTTAATTATTAATCATTTTTGACCACCTAAAAATCCTAAGATTGATAACACCTATAAGATAAACAGACTCTTGACAGTCCCTTGGGCTGCAAGGAGATCCAATCAGTCCATTCTGAAGGAGATCAGCCCTGGGATTTCTTTGGAAGGAATGATGCTAAAGCTGAAACTCCAGTACTTTGGCCACCTCATGCGAAGAGTTGACTCATTGGAAAAGACTCTGATGCTGGGAGGGATTGGGGGCAGGAGGAGAAGGGGACAACAGAGGATGAGATGGCTGGATGGCATCACCGACTCGATGGACGTGAGTCTGAGTGAACTCCCGGAGTTGGTGATGGACAGGGAGGCCTGGAGTGCTGCGATTCATGGGGTTGCAAAGAGTTGGACACGACTGAGCGACTGATCTGATCTGATCTGATCTGATGCAGCTTCAGAACTTTCAGTGCCACTAGTAGGGAATTTCTATGCTTTAGGGACTCAGATTTCTTATTTCACAAGAATGTCATTATTTACTTATTGTACTCTATTAGATAACAATAAATTAGCTTTAATAAACTACTATTATTAATATAGGCCTTAGATACTTTTCATGAGTGAAACTGAAATTCTTTAACATGTGTTACATAATATACATGTAGTCCACTAGTGGGTTAGAGGTGTGGCCTAGCGGATACTGACTTCTCAAGTCCTAGAATCACAATACCAGTAACTAGTGTCATGATGCTTCTTCCACTGTGTTACACTCCTCTTGAGGGTAGGGATTAGGTTAATATTTCTTCTGCTTATCTGAAGAACACATTTTGCTTTGGATGGGTGTTAAATAAAAGCTGAGCCATGTTATCAACATTATTCTATAAATAGTTTTAATAAATACTGTTAAGCTAACCAACTTTTCAGGATTCATGTATTTAGTGATTTATTCAATAATTTACAGAAACAGAACTAAGGTTGAGCTGACACTCTTAACTGCTCTTTGCCAAATATATTCAGTAACTTTCTATTTAGACTAAAAAAGGAAAATAATAGAAATCTAAAACTATAATATACACACACAGAAAAACCAAGTTTCAACCAATTTACTTAGGCTATAAGGAATAAATGAAGAGCATGGTTGTACCTAACACACTACGAAAGCACTTGGCAAGGGCTACAGAGCTACTTGGCAACACCCAATTTCCAGGAAGCTGAAGAAGACAGTATAATAATTCAAATGAAACTCACGAACCTCTTTGTCTATGGCGGTGGTGTGCATCTGGGCCTCTGCAAGTTCACAGTCAAGAGCTCTTTGTAGACTGTATATGACATGGTCATATGAATGGTGTTCGTCATTGAAAAGGACACAGTAGTATCTATCATTTTTCTCCCTGTTTAAAACAAAAAGATACATATTCAGACACTGCAACAAATAAGCAAAGGAAAACATGAAAACCAGACTAAAATAAAAAATGCCCTGTGATGAGTAGCACCATGTAGTTTCCTATGTATGAGAAAAGTGAAAGTGAAGTCGTGTCCGACTCTTTGAGACCCCATGGATTGCAGCCTAAGAGGCTCCTCTGTCCATGGGATTTTCCAGGCAAGAATACTGGAGTGGGTTGCCATTTTCTTCTCCAAAGTACCACTCTAATACTAGTATAGGAGATGTTAAGTGGTACAGTGCCATAAAATTTTAAAACTCTGATAAAAGTATCAGTTTTTTCATGTTTATCCCCGAATTTTTCTTACTTCCAGAAGTAAAATGTTATTCTCATTAAGTGGCAGTATATCTTTAATACCATTCATAACTCTTGCTAATCTCCCACTCTGACAAAGGGAAACAAACCTCAGGCTCAGAACTTTCAAGCAGGGAATGATAAACAGTCAAGATTTCACTAACATTTAGTTTTCATTTATTTTTGTTTCTACCTTCTATTTATTTTAAGAAGTACTGGTTTTATAGTACATTGAAGTTTTTTTTTATGGTGTATAGATTTTAAGTGCCAGCACTACCGTTTGACTGCAAAACCTCAGACAAATCACTTAAGCATTTAATCTTGCTGAGATGATGGTATCTTTTACATCTCTAAGAAAAGATGTATAATATCTCCATTTGAGTGTGAGGACCTTATAAAATATGTGAAAATGGTTGTGTGCTACAGCTACACAAATGTCAGAAATCACCACCAGTTTTAAACAGATTATAATAATCTTCCACTAAATAGTCAATTGATCCTCATAACTCTAAGAGGCAGCTTTTCTCAAGCCTCTTGTAGCTTAGGAAATAAGAGATTCAAAAAGACTTCTCTTTCGTCCCAAAGCCAAGAAACAATGAGAATTAGAAATCAGATCTGTGAATCTGAAGTACAGTGCTGTCTACCTACATGACCACATTCAAGCAACCCACCCTTTTTAGACAGGCAGACTGCTAGAATTATGCTTACCAACACAAAATTTCTTAAAGCATTTAACTGATGCTATCAATGTATTTGAAATTAAAACTTTTTTGGACATAATTTCTGATGACCTTTATTTTTCCAAGCAGTTTATGGTCCCGTAAAAGTCAAAATGATACATTCAATGTCTTTAAAAATTGAAATTCTTAAGTCTTTCTCCTAAAAGAATACAAATAAACCCAGTAAACTCAAAAAACTGTATTTAGATTTGTGAAACTCCTAATATTACACAGGTAGAAAAATTCCCACAAGGCCCAAACTGTATTTCATATCAGGTCTTGAATTCTCTTTCGCCTCTTGCAAATTAAGAGCCAATATTGCTGTCACTAAAAGACTTATGGTTGTTAGAAATTGCTGGGTTTTAGCTAAAAACAAAAACAAAAAACTTCTTAAATTCCTACACGTGAAATAATCCTAGATCCTAAAGCATAGGACAAAGGGATATATCTCCTTATTCTGACCATCAAAATTTTTGATCAAGAAAAGTGCTAAAGATCTGGACTACAAGGGAAACACTGTTCTGAAGTCCCCACCTTAGTTCACGAACCTCTCAGGGAACCTGGAAGTTGGTCCAGGCCAGGATCAAACTGGGAAATTTACTTCCTTGCTGGGATGAATGGCTGCTAAGAACTTGTAAATCATTTAGAACAACACCCCCAAAATGTTTTTTCTTAAAAAATCAGAAGCTCCTGATTAAGCCCTTCTTTTGCCTTAACTTCTGTATGATGTCTTAGCAGAGCATTTCATATAAATGGACATTTTGGAAAAATTCTCTATATAAAATTTTCACAATGATAGTTAAGTTAAAACACTAGATAAAAACAAAAGACATTTTTCAAATACTCATTTTGCAATATAAATAACCATCATGAAAACTTCCCCCTTTAAAAAAATCCCCTACCTTTTCTGGAGTTCAGGAGGCAGTTCTTTTTCTTCTTCCCATATAGTCATTTCTACAATGTATTTTATCACCGAAGGGAATATTTTCCTGGCTTGGGCAATTACCTCTTCATTCAATGGACAGCGTAAGTTCTGCAAGAAAGTATAGAAAAACATATTCTCAATGTTGTATACAAGTAAGTGGATGAGAATGATAATGTTATTAATTTATAAGATCAATATTAATAAGTTCATTTACACCATCCTCCAGAATGAATTTAACTTCAGCCCAAGAGGTTGCTGTTCACACTGTTTAGCTGAATTCCTTGTGGCCAAGTTGGTGCTACAGATGACAGAAAGGAAAGGAGGCAAAATCATGGAAGCTTCCCTTATGACGCTCTTCCTTATGAATGTTCTTCTCTGCCTGAGTAAACTAATCATATCAGAGAACAACGAGTTATAGGGTTTTGTTTTTCCCTACAGTTTACAAAAGCATTTCTCATTTAATTTATTCCAACCAATCCTTACAGCCACTCTGTTAAGGCAGAAAATTTATGGCATTTAAGAGATAAAGATTCCATCTAAGGACTTCCGGGGTAGTCCAGTGGTTAAGGATCTGCCTGCCAACACAGGGGACATGGGTTTGATCCTTAGTATAGGAAGATTCCACATGTCTTGGGGCAACTAAACCCATGTGCCACAACTATGGAACCCCATGTGTTCTAGAGCCCACACACAGCAACAAGAGAAGCCACCACAATGAGAATCCCGTGCACTGCAACTAGAGAGTTGTCCCTGCTTGCCACAACTAGAGAACACCTGCTTGTAGCGACAAAGACCCAGCACAGCCAAATATAAATAAATAAATACTAAAAAAAATTTTTTTTAAAAAGATCCCATTCAAGGTCAAAGAGCCTCTAAATGGATATAAAAAGCAATACTAACATCCGAGTCTTTTGACTTTCATGGGAAAAAAAATGTTCATTTCATTAAAGGATACCACTTCCTTAATAAGGTTTGTTCAAACCAATTAGCTAAAAAAAAAAAAAGCATTTAACTGCTCTGCATCATAAACCATTAGTGAAATGCAAGTCAAAACCATAGTGAGATGCCTCTTCATACCTGCTAAGGTGACTATTATCAAAAAGGCAGGTAACAAGTGTTGGCCAGAATGCGGAGAAACCTGAACCTTATACACTGCTGATGGAAATGTAAGATGGTACAATTTGGAAAAGTCTGAGAGATGCTCAAAATGTTAAGTATAGTGACCTTATAATCCACCAGTTCCACCCTGAGATATCTACCCAAGAAAAATGAAAACATATATCTACACAAAAAATTTGCACACAAATACTCATAGCAGCATTACTCATAATAGCCAAAAAGTGGAAACAACCTAGATTTCCATAGACTGATGAATGGATAAATAAAATGATGCATAATCCATACAATGGAATATTATTTGGCCATAAAAATAAACTACATGCTAAAAAAGTACTAAAGTATACTCTTGAAATGGGTGAGTTTTTTAATATAGTATGCAAATCATAACTCAATAAGTTGTTTAAACAAAGCAGTAAGCAGGAAAACAAATATAGTAGCTCTTTAATAAGACACACACACATACACACACACATAAAAATCCAATAGAAATTCAGTAGAAGGCTTTAATATTCAATTTTTTAACCTACCTGCTATACACCATACTAATGAACTGCATTTTATTCTGTGGTGACCAAAACATTAATCTACACATTTACTCTTCTGCACCTATTCTTCCTACTCCCCAACGCTTTATTATTTTCTTTTCTACCATCTCTTCAATATGTCACCTTTTCTCTGGAGATTTTACTCAGAAGCTTTTGCTAGAAAGAGAGAAAAAGAGTGCCAAAGGTACTAAGAGCAACATTAATCCACTATGTTCTTATTTCTTATCTTCTTTAGCTTTAGAAATATTTCCTTTCAATTCTTAATCGAAGTAGTCTGAAATGAAAAGTTAGAAGAATCTACTTATTACTTCCATACTATATCAGAAGCTAAGTTCTTCAGAAGAGTTCTGGTAAGTAGAGAAGAAACTTTTAAATAAATCATTTATAGCTTTTATATATATATATATATATATATATATATATATATATATATATATATATTATAAGGTCCATCACAGGGAACAACAGAGTGATGATCAAAATCAATTTTTAAAAAACCTTAATAATAAACCCAAAATGTACTACAGAACTAGAAAGAAATTTCCCTTAAACATACTTATAGAGATATTGCCAAATGCTGGACTATAGGCTGATTGGTATTGACCAGGTCTAATTACACTTGGTAAATCCCTATTAGGGCTGGCACAATGCCACACACCTGGCAGAGTATGGATTTCACACTCACCAAAGCAGAGACAAAACAAAGGTGAAGCACAGAGGACTCTTGGGGGGCAACTTATTAGTTATATCCTAGCTGTAAGTATGCTCTCACATTCAGATCATGAATCTGTTCCTGAGTATACAGATCTGCGGACATAACAAGCCTGAATGATCTATTTCTTTTTGAATCTAATTATAAATCCAAAGAAACCCAAGAAGACCAGGTTAGTTCAGGACTCAATTCAGTGTTCTGAGGCCATATGACTCAGGAAAACCACAAACAGACTGGAACCCCAAGAGGTAGGAAGAAGGAGGCTAGTTTTGTAAACTTGATGAGCACTTAGGTTGATTCAATATCTTGGCTACTGTAAATAATGCTGCATAAACAAGGGTGCATATATCTTTTCAAATTAAATAAATTTTGTACTTCTTTTTTCTTAATTTTATCTTTGGATTGTTCATTACTATTGTATAAAATACAAGTAATTTTTGTATCTCATATCCTGCAATCGTGCTGAACTTGTTTATTAGTTCTAACAATGTTTTAATGGATTCCTTAGGATTTTCTATATACAAAATCACATCATCTGCAAACAGTTTTACTTCTTCCTTTCCAATTTGGGTGCTTTTTATATCTTTTTCTTGTCTAACTGCCTCAGCTGGAATGTCCATTATACTAATGAATGGATACTTACTGTGGCAAAGCAGAATATGCCTTACTCCCCATCTTAGGAGGAAAGTATCCAAAAGTATCCTAAAACTGAGTTTTAGGTTCTTTTGACACAAATCCATCCTCACCAGCCTACCTCACCTATTCCCTAATTCATATCTGGAGTCAGGTATTTTTACAACAAGGCCTGGTTTCTTTTAGTAGAAAAGGGTACTTAAGAGATCAAAATATAGACCCTAGGGATATTCAGTGTTATAGAGTTATCAGGAACAGTTTAAAGAATACAAAAACTATTTATTCCTTAAGTTTTAAAAAGGATTCTTCTGTGAAACCATTTGAGCATGGCATTTTTTAGAAAGTACTTTCTTGTGACAACTTTTTAAATTTCTTCAATGGCTATTAACTGTTAAAGTTTTTTCTGTTTTTGAATAAATTATAACTATACTGTTGGATAAAGGAATCTATTTTCAAATGTCTTTGCACAGAGTCATATAAATAGCCTTTTATAATCCTCCTGTGTCTGTGGTTCAATGGTCATTTTCCCATTCTCCTTTTTAATTGTCGCTATCTGGGCTTACAGTTTTTTTTCTTGATTAGGAGGTATAGTGGATAATATGTTCGTTGATTTTTTTTTTCCTTTAAGAATAGCAATTACGGAATTTATGTGTCAGTTCTATTGTTTTCTAATTCATTATATCCTCCTGTTTCATAATAACTACTTCCATTCACTCTTTTAGGATAATATATTGTTTATTCTTACTTATCAAATTGACTGCTTAACAAACAAGTATTCTGAGTTCATCTTTTCAGTGTAAATTCATTCCTTTAGAGAAATATGGAATCAAGCCTTTATCAATTTATCAAATCTTTAAATCCTCTAGAATCAAATACAACTCCTTACATTTAAATATTAGAACATAAAATCAGGATTCTCGAAGGAATTCAGCTTAACCCATACAAATAACATTTCTATTTAATTTCATCAAGCTTAAAATAGCAATTAAAAAATAGTAATATTCTTACCTCTTTTGTGGTACCTGCTCTTCCAGGTTCATGACTTATACAAAAAGGACCAGTTTTCCATGCTTCTGTGTCCCCACAGTCACAAAATCCTCCTCCAGTAGAAGTATGCATCTGACAAATGAAAAATGTGTGTGTTAATTTCAAAACATTTTACAAAGCAAAGAAGAATGATAAAGAGAACTCAAATAATACATGTTTCCTGCTATTTAACCTTGATTGCCTTTAATATTATAGATAAATATCAAAAAATATTTTAATAACAAAAAAAATTCTCAATACTTAATCACAACAAAAATGGACCTTCAAAATTGATACATTTTTGAAACATACTCAGTTTTTAAATAGTTTAATAGTTTTTAAAACAGATTGTGTCATGTGCAAAAAAAAAGAAAAGAAAAAGAAAAAAATCTATATGACACCCAGAATGCTTGAGTAGATTTTATTATTAAACAGACTTTTTAAATCATTACAATGATACTAGCTTAAGTACTTAAGAAATGTATATTTTCATCCACATTAATACCCTACAGCAACTAAAACTTATTACAACATTTTTTTCTTTGAGGCTGCCTGTAAAAAAAATTATCTAAAATACAGTAGCTTAGATAGAGAAGGATGACAATGACCTGAATTTGAATCTTCCCCCAATCTCCCCCCTCCAAATTATACACCTAACAAGGAGAACAAGTAAAGCCACACACGACCCATGTCTGCAGGATTACTGGGAGTCAAAAAGATAAATACCACAACCTTCAGATGACTTCTTTTATCAGAGTTTCTGTTGCCTATCACTTCAAGCATGTGCATACAGACAATAGGAGAGGGAAGCTGCAAAGACTCCATTAAAGAGAACAGAGGGGTATAAAGGACTTAAATCAAGCACACACAAAATCACATCCCAGAAGAGAAAGCTCAATGTCAAGGAACAAATACTGAACACAGATTGGGACTTGGTGGTTCACAGGGAAAGAGACTGAAGGTGAGCAGGACCAGAAGTGGCCACCTCTGAGAAGCATTACTTTGGGAGGAAAATCAAATACCTTTCAAAAGGTGGTAACCCCTTATAGAATGTGACAGTAAATGAAAGAAAGAAGAAAGAAAGCTTAAGAATCCTACAGAAACAAGAGAGAAACAAGACATGCCAAACCCTCCCCTCACTTCACCACCATCACCAATATCATCTATAAAAGAAATTACACAGAAGTGGGTAAAACTGACAGAAGAGAGCACTTGTGAACACTATTCATGAAATGAAATAGAAAAAACTACACCATATCCATGTGAAACTGTTGCAAAAAAAAAAAAAGCCACAAAATATAAATAACAGCCAAAACTCAATTATGAAGCTGGAAGAAAATATAATGCTCTAAACTGAATTACCCATCCTCAAACAAGCATTAAAAACCCTTAATCAGATTAAGACACTTTTAATCATAAACACAAAAATTAACAGAAATGGACAAAAAAGAAGAAATAAATGAGACCTGAATTAACTCAGGAGAAAAAACAGAAGAAAATGATATATCAGAAGTAAATAGCATTGAAACAAAGCAGGGAAATAAGAGAATGAAAGTAAGATGAAGCAAAGAAATACAGAATCAGAGGAAAAATGGTTGAAATAGAAGATAGGCCTAAGAAAGGTAGATGAGGTTAACGAGTCACCAAAGAAAAATCAAAACAATGGAACAGGGATGACAATCTAAGAGAACTTCCTGAAAACAAACTGCCTTAATCTACACAGTGAAAGGGCCCTCAGTGACTGAGAAAAAACTCAGTATGATCAACTCCTAAAACTACTAGACTTTAAAGATAAAAGCCCTGAGGTTTTGGGCAAAAAGAAGAAATAACATAATCACAAGAAAATTAGACTGGCACCAGACTTCTCAACGGGAGAAGGCAATGGCAACCCACTCTAGTACTCATGCCTGGAATATCCCATGGACGGAGGTGCCTGGTAGGCTACAGTCCCTGGGGTCCCAAAGAGTCGGATGCGACTGAGCAACTTCACTTTCACTTTTCACTTTCATGCACTGGAGAAGGAAATGGCAACCCACTCCAGTATTCTTGCCTGGAGAATCCCAGGGAAGGAGGAGCCTGGAGGGCTGCTGTCTATGGGATTACACAGAGTCTGACACGACTGACACGACTTAGCAGCAACTTAGCAGTAGCAGACTTCTCAATAGCAATACATGAAACAAGACAACAGCAGAGCAGTATGATCAAGAAAAGAAACAGTAAACCAAGGATATTATCTACAGCTAAGCTTTAAAAATACAATTTTGAACGTGTCAGAACTAAAGGAACACTGTATACACATGACGTTCCAGAGGGATCTGTCTCAGCAGTGATCAAAAAACTCTCTGTATAAAGGAACAGACAGTAAATATTTTAGGCTTTGCAGGCCATGGAACCTCTTTTGAATTACTCGGTTCTACTTTTGTAGTGAAGCAGCAGCCATAGATAATAAATAAATGAATAAACATAGCTATGCTCCATTTATCATGAAATATTATTGAGAGTCCCTTGGACTGCAAGGAGATCAAACCAGTCAATCCTAAAGGAAATCAGTCCTGAATACTCATTGGAAGGACTGATGCTAAAGCTCAAACTCCAATACTCTGGCCACCTGATGTGAGGAACTGACTCATTGGAAAAGACCCTGATGCTGGGAAAGATTAAGGGCAGGAGGGGACGACAGAGGATGAGCTAGTTGGATGGCATCATCAACTTGATGGACATGAGCTTAAGCAAGCTCCGGGAGTTGGTGACGGACAGGGAAGCCTGTTCTATGGGGTTGCAGAGTCGGACACAACAGAGCGACTGAACTGAGAACTGATTATTCTTCTTATTCTTTTTCACAATATAAAAACTAGCTTAGGGGCTTCCCTGGCAGTCCAGAGGTTAAGACTCTGCACTTCCACTTCAGGGGGCATGGATTTGATCCTTGGTTGGGGAACTGAGATCCTACATGGCTTGTGGTGTGGCCAAAAGAAAAAAAAAAAAAGAATAAAAACTAAACTTAGCTTGCAGGCCATATACAAAAATAGATGGTGAACTGTATTGGACCCATAAACTGTAATTTACTGAACCCTAGAGGATGAGCCTCAGCTGACCAAGCAGTGACTGGAGAAACTTCAGAGAAAGGATAGTTGGTAAATATTTTATGTATGTAATTGTAGTGCTAAGAACAAATCAAAGGGCTTCCCCATTGGCTAAGTGGTAAAGAATCCTCCTGCAATGCATGAGACATGGGTTCAATCCTTGGGTCAAGAAGATCCCCTGGAGAAGGGAATGGCAACCCTCTCCAGTATTCTTGCCTGGAAAATCCCATGGACAGAGGAACCTGGAAGGCTACAGTCCATGGGGTTGAAAAAGAGTTGGACATGACTTAGCGACTGAAAAACAACTAAGAACAAATCAATCATGTTGATGTTCAGGAGAAATCAACACAATACTGTTAAGCAATTATCTTTCAATTAAAACTAAAGAAATTTTTTTAAAAAAGGACAAATCAAAGCTGTTGAAAGATACATGCATAGAAGAATGTAAACTTTATACAACCTCACAATTAGAAAGACAACTAAAATAATGGGAGAAAGGAAAGAGAAAGCATTAGATTATCAACTACTAAGTAGGTAATAGAAAGAAAGCAAAGATACCATTAAAACTGACAAACTAGACAATAAAAAGTTAAGTAAGGGAGTAAAAAGGAACTAAAAGCACTATAAAAATTATTACTACAAATGTTACTACTAGAACAAAGGTAACAAAAGAAATTAGAATATACAAATCAATTTTATATACTGAGGAATGCTAAACTCATCCATAATTACTAAAAATGTAGTTTCAAATCAAAGTAAAAGTATAAACTTTAGTATAGGGAATGCCATGGAAGCAAGACATAAACTACAGAAGCATTAAAAAAAATTCTGGCAAACATAACTACATATTAATTAAAATGTCATTAAGGCAAATGACAGCATAAATCAAGTTTAAAAGACAGAAAATAGATTTCATACACTTAATTTATGATCCAGCAATATCATTCTGAGGTTACCAAGAGAAATGAAAACAAATGTCCATACATAGACTTGTATTTGAATAGCTTTATTGAAAAGCTAGAAGTAAGTCCAGTATTCATCAAGTGATGAACAGGTACTATATTGTGGCATTTCCATACAATGGCATACTACCAGGCAATAAAAAGGAACAAATTGCTGATACATGAGAGGCGCTCAAAGGCATTATACTAAGTGAAAATAGACAGGAAACACTATATAATGTATGATTTCACTTATAAGACATTCTGAAAGGCCAAAACTATAGGGACAGAAAACAGATCAGTGAACGCCAGGAGCTACGGGTATGTGAGCAAGAGGACTGCCTACAAAACGGCACTGGAGAACTTTTGAAATGATATAAATGTTTTATATCTTATTGTGGGGGTTTGTTGTTGTTGTTCAGTCGCTAAGTCGTGTCCAACTCTGCGACTCCATGGACTGCATGAACGTGCCAGGTTTCCCTATCCTTCACTATCTCCCAGAGTTTACCCAAGTTGGTGTCCATTGAATCAGTGATGCCCTCCAACCATCTCATCCTCTGTTGCCCCCTTCTTCTTCTGCCCTCAGTCCTTCCAAGCATCAGGGTCTTTTCTAATGGGTCGGTTCTTTGCATCAGGTGGCCAAAGTACTGGAGTTTCAGCATCACTCCTTCCAACAAATATTCAGGGTTGGATTCTTTCAGGATTGGCTGGTTTGACCTTTCTGCTGTCCAAGGGACTCTCAAGAGTCTTCTCCAGCACCACAGTTCAAAAGGATCAATTCTTCAGCCCTCAGCCTTCTTTACAGTCCAACTCTCACATCCATACATGACTACTGGAAAAACCATAGCTTTCACTATACGGACTGGACCTTTGTCAGCAAAGTGATGTCTCTGCTTTTTAATACATTGTCTAAGTTTGTCGTAGCTTTTCTTCCAAGGAGCCAAGTGTCTTTTAATTTCATGGTTGTAGTCACTGTCCACAGTGACTTTGGAGCCCAAGAAAATAAAATCTGACACTGTTTCCACTTTTCTCCCATCTATTTGCCATGAAGTGATGGGACCAGATGCCATGATTCTTAGTTTTTTGAATGCTAAGATTTAAGCCAGTTTTTTCACTCTTCTCTTTCACCCTTATCAAGAGGCTCTTTAGTTCCTTTTCACTTTCTGCCATTTAGAGTGGTATCATCTGCACATCTGAGGTTACTGATATTTCTCCCTGCAATCTTGATTCCAGTTTGTGATTTATCCAGCCTGGCATTTTGCATGACATACTCTATATATATTAAATAAGCAGGGTGACAATATACAGCCTTGACATACTCCTTTCCCAATTCTGAACCAATCAATTGTTCCATGTCTGGTTCTAACTGTTGCTTCTTGAGCTCTATATAGGTTTCTCAGGAGGCAGGTAAGGTAGTCTGGTAATCCCATCTCTTTAAGAATTTTCCAGTTTGTTGTGATTCACGCAGTCAAAAGTTTTAGCATAGTCAATGAAGCAGATGCTTTTCTGGTATTCCCTTGCTTTTTCTATGATCCAACAGATGTTGGCAATTTGATCCCTGTCTGGTTCCATTGCCTTTTCTCAATCCAGATTGTACATCTGTAAATTATAGGTTCATGTACTGTTGAAGCCTAGATTGAGGGATTTTGAGAATTACCTTGATAGCATGTGAAATAAGTGCAATCGTGCAGTAGTTTGAACATTCTTTGGCATCAGCCTTCTTTGGGATTGTGATGAAAACCAACCTTTTCTAGTCCTGTGGCCGCTGCTGAGTTTTCCAAATTTGCTGACATACTGAGTGCTGTATACTTTAACAGCATTGTAGGCTTTCCTGGTGGCTCAGATGGTAAAGAATCTGCCTGCAATGCAGAAGACCCGGTTTCGATCCCTGGATTGGGAAGATCCCCTGCAGAAGGAAATGGCTACCCACTCCAGTATTCTTTCCTGGAGAATTCCATGGACAGAGGAGCCTGGCAGGCTACAATCCACGGGGACACGAGTCGGACATGACTGAGCAACTAACACTTTCACACTGTGGTGGTTACCAAACTGTATGTGTCTATGAAAACTCAGGGAACTGTACACGTAGAAAGGTAGATTTTATTGTATATCAATTATATCTTTAAAAATCTAACTTAAAAATGAAAAATTATTAAAGACAATCATATTAAGATAATATTTGTGAAGTATATAACATAGCAGTAAGAAAAAAGTAACAGAAAAATAAGGACAGAAATAGGCATTACATAGAAGAAATTAAATATACAATTAAAAAATGAAAAGATGTTCATAATACTAGTAATAGAAGTGCAAATTAAAATAATCAGATAATTTGACTACTAACAGATTGGCAAAAAGTAAAAAGACTGATTAAATAAACTTCGGGACAGATATAGAGAAATGACTGTAAACTGACACAGTAATTCAGAAAAAAATCTGGAAAAATCCATCAAAGTTTATGCACACACCCTTCAAGCCAGAAAATATACCTCTAAGAATCTAGTCTCAAGCACTCTTGAATATATACATTAGTGTATAACAAAGGTATATGTATATGTTGCATTATTGGTTAATTCCTGTAAAACTGGAAGCAATGTAATTACCTAGAAAAGAGGGATGATTTAAGTATATAATGACATACTCCCACAAAGGAATACATGTAGCAATTAAGCAAGGCAAGAGTTATTATATGGATCTGATTCACAATGTACATTTAAATTGTATTCATTGGGGAATCTTTCCTCTCTGTTCCAATAAATCTTGGGCATACACATGACTCTCAGATAATAAAAGTTCTCATGGTCATGACAGTCTCTGTCCAGGCCTTAGAATGCCCAATTCTAAATAATGATCAAATTGTCAAGCTTTCTTTTTTTTTAATATAAATTTATTTATTTTAATTGGAGGCTAATTACTTTACAATATTGTATTGGTTTTGCCATACATCATCATGAATCTGCCACGGGTGTACATGTGTTTCCCATCCTGAACCCCCCTCCCACCATCCATCCCTCTGGTCATCCCAGTGCACCAGCCCCGAGCATCCTGTATCATGCATCGAACCTGGACTGGCGATTCGTTTCACATATGATATTATACATGTCATATGATATTATACATGTTTCAATGCCATTCTCCCAAATCATCCCACCCTCGCCCTCTCCCACAGAGTCCAAAAGACTGTTCTATACATCTGTGTCTCTTTTGCTGTCTCTTATACACGGTTATCATTACCATCTTTCTAAATTCCATATATATGCGTTAGTATACTATATTGGTGTTTTTCTTTCTGGCTTACTTCACTCTGTATAATAGGCTCCCGTTTTTTAAAAAAAGCATAAACTTGGTAAAAAATTGGTAAATTAGATTTCATGAGAATTTAAAATTTGGGGAATGTATCTACACAATGGAATGCTATTCAGCAAAAAAGTTTGTGAGCTACTAGCGACTAAATAACAGGTACAGTAATATGAGTGAATCATAAAAACAATACACTCAGTGAAAAAAGCGAGACACAAAAGCATATGTACTACATGATTTCATTACATAAAATTCTAGAAAAGGGAATACCAAACTACAGTGACAGGAACCAGATCAGTGACTGCTTGGGGGCTACAATGTTCATCATAGTACTATTCATAATCACCCCAAAAAAGAAACAACCCAAATGTCCATCAGCTGATGCATGCATAAATAAAATGTGGTATAGCCATACAGTGGCATATTATTTGATAATAAAAAGGAATAAACACAGATACATGCTACAGCCTGGATAATCAATGAAACATCATGCTAAGTGAAAGGAGCCAATTACACAGGACCACATGTTGTGTGACGCCATTTATATGAATTGTCCAGAATAGGCAAATCTGTAGTGACAGAAAGTAGATTAATGGTTGTCTCAGGCTGCAGGAAGAGTTGGGGTAAAAAGGGTTATGAGGTTTCTTTTGAGGGTGATAAAAATGTTCCAAAATTTATTATAGTGATGATTGTGCTACTCTGTGAATATACTATGTGAATTATACTTTTTAAATGTGAATTGTCTGTCAATAAAGATGTGGATTATCTCTCAAAAAAAAAAAAAGAATTATTATATGTAACAACACAGAACTATCTCCATGATACATTAAATTAAAAACAAGTTGCAAGGAATTCCCTGTTGGCCTAGTGGTTAGGATTCTGGGCTTTCACTGCCATGGCCTGGGTTCAATCCTTGATCAGGGAACTGAGATCCTGCAAGCTGCACAGTGTGGCCAAAAAAAGTTGCAAAACCGAGTACATAGTAGGATCCCATTTATACACACACACACACACATACACACACATACACACACAAACATACCTCCTAAACATATAAATATATATGTTTATAAATAATAAAGATCTGTAGGGATGTGTACTAAATCGTGTTTAGTTTAACAAAGTATGATGGGACAGAAAGGCAACAATAATTTTTATTTGTATTCTTCTGTATTATTTGAATTTTGAAAAAGTAAGTTTTATTGCATTGCCTAAGTAAATAATTTTTTTAATGCTGTTGCATTTTGAAGACAATATATAAATTCTCATTACATAGAACTAATCTTAAGACAGACCCTGATTGTTACTTCTATAATTAAATCTTAGATATCAGCCCTGCCTATGATCCTAATACTTCCTATGATCTGCCCTTTTGATCCTAACACTTGATTTCAACAAACATCTATTGAAGGACTTCCGTGGTGGTCCAGTGGTTAAGACTCAGCTTCTAGTGCAGGGGGTACAGGTTTGATCCCTGGTCAGAGAGCTAAGATCCCACATATTGCATGGAGTGGCCAAAAAAGAAAAAAATAGTAAAAATTTTAATACTGGGTGTTTTTATCTATTTTGAGGATAAAAATGCAAAGTTTACTGAAAATTTTTTTTAAAGAATGTGCTTCACTATATTCTGTTTTTCATATTTACCTTTTTGTATGTATCTAAGAATGTTTACATGCTACTCTCTAAACAAATTTCAATTATAGAATAATACAGTGTTATCAGCTACAGTCATCATGTTAAATACCTTAGATTCTCAGATCTTATTTATCTTACTGTAGTTTTTTAATTAATTTATTTTTAGTTATGCTGGGTCTTTGTTGCTGCACTTAGGCTTTCTATGTTGTAATAAGCGGGGACTACTCTCCAGTTGCGCGGCATGGGCTTTCTCGTTGCAGTTGCTTGTGGCTGCAGAGCACAGGCTCTAAGTGCACGGGCTTCAGTAGTTGCAGCATGTGGGCTCAGTATTTGCAGCACGTGGGCTCAGTAGTTGCAGTGTGTAGGCTTAGCTGCACCACAGCATGTGGAATCTTCCTGGACCAGGGATCAAAACCACATTACCTGTGTTGGCAGCCAGATTCTTATCTACTGTACCACCAGGGAAGTCCCTTTACTGTAGTTTTTATTTTTAAGGGATAAACTACTGAAAAGCTGGATATCACAAAGAAGGGGCACATTACACACAGCAGATCAAGCTCAAATTTTTATCTCTGTTCTCAAAAATTTTGTGTTTGTTTTTATGCTTCTACTTTATTTTCAATTCTCATCTTAGATTCTGCAAGATCATAGCAAAAAGTCTTTGGTGTGGGATAGCAATTTTACACAAAAGAGATAGATCAAAAATTCAATATGGGGTTCTTTGATATTAAATTAAAATTTATATGAACACATGAACACATTTTTGGGGGGCTTCCCTGGTGGCTCAGACAGTAAAGAGTCTGCCTGCAGTGCAGGAGACCAGGGTTCTATCTCTGGGTCGGGAAGATCCCCTGAAGAAGGAAATGGCAATCCACTCCAGTATTTTTGCGTGGAAAATCCCATGGATGGAAGAGCCTGGCAAGCTACAGTCCATGGGGTCGCCAAGAGTCACGACTGACCAACTTCACTTTTTCTTTTTTTTCCAACTATTTTTGTGCCTGCAAGTCAGATACTATCAAGCAAACTGCCATGTCGGATCCACAATCCTTTTAAATTTTTAACTCAAAGACAAATAGGAAAATTCAGTAAATTTTATCTTTCCAGATGTTCTCAGAAAGAGTTATAAAACATAGTTGGATAAGCTATTTACCCCAAATGAATTACCTGTGTGTGTTGTGAGGTAGCAATGAAAGACTATGATCTTCTATGGTGATAACACCCTCAATGCAGAAGCCTTCCCTCCTCACAGTGTGTGAAGAGTGTGAATAAGGGATGGAGAGTCACCTTTCATTATTTCATCAACTACTGGTGTTTTCACAGTATTTTAAATGCCTGATTTCAATTTTACAACAATACCAATATTTATTCTGAAAGGTAATCACATGTTCCAAGTAGCAGAACTTCCAACACGTTCTATAGGAATAATTTGCAGTTCTTTTTTTGTGGGGGCAGGGGGAGGTGTGAGGTGCGCTTCATGGCTTGCAGGATCTCAGGTCCCCAACCAGGGACTGAACCCAGGCCATGGCAGTGAAAGCACTGAATCCTAACCAGTAGACCACCAGGGAACTTCCTAATTCACAGTTCTGAATCATACTTCAGAAAAAAAACTTGCAGCAGTGCAGGATTTATTCCTACTCCATCACAGGTAATACTGCATAGATCTCTACAGGAACTTTAAATTTTTCTGCTGTGAACTTTAAGATTGCTATGAAAGATGTACTTTGGGGAACACTGAGTACTCCATAAGGCAGCCATTAGCGTGATTTGAAATGAATCTTCAACGTGGCCGAGCAGGTCTGGACAGAGACCCCACACCATCTCTGTGAAACAGCCCCACTCCCTCCACAGTGCTGGGGACAGCAAAAGTTGTTCTGCACTATTCTGTGCCTAAAGGTTTTTCTTGGTGCTTTCTTAAAACAGTATCAGATCTTGGGTCTGCATCCCCATCGTTATCCTTTTCTTCCCCTTCTCAGCAGGAAAACATATCCCTTCTTATTTCTTCTAATCTTTTTTTTAATGGCTTCATTTTTTTTCTTTTATTGTGTTTTATTTAAAAAGAATATACACAATATATAGGTGAGTTACAAAGCAGAATAATGAAGTGAACACCACTGATTCAGCATCTAACCCAGGAAAATATTAATACTGTTGCCAAGTTCCCTGTGTGATCCTCCATTTGACACGGAGGTTATTGTTACCTGAATTGTATTTATTAGTCATTCCCCTGCTTTTCTATAAAAATTTCACCACATCTAACAGGTATTTCAGAAAGATTCTATCACTTATTCCCCCAACAAAAGTCTTCTGTTCTTTACACACACTTTTGAAGGGCAGTATTTTTTAAAGCTTATAAACATAATTTTTTATTAGTTAAACAATAGTCCATCTTCCTAATAACACAAAGATTCCTGAGTAAGCTGTACATGCACCTTCTATAGGAAGAGCTTTGCAAAAACCTAAAGATGATAAACTTAAGGATGCTTCACAAAAGAGTGCTTTGTGGTGCAATGTAGACTGTAAGCTTTCAATACTGAAAGATAGCTTAGTGAAGAGGTTCCCAAATTTAACAGACAAGCTTTACCAGTCAACAGAAAAAATCAGAAAAGGAAGGACTGTGATGAGCTCTTCCACAGAGGTACATGTATACAATTTAAAGACCTGCTTTTTAGTCTGAGATTATCCTACTTCCTTGGAATTAAATTTTCCTTTTCTTCATAAAACTATAGGAGATGGTAAGGATTTTTTGGTTGCTGTTCATGTGCTCTTTTTAAAGTTAAAACTGAACTTATTTAGCCAAATAAAAATTTGAAAACCCTGTGTCTTACCCAAAGTCTTCTGAAATTGTACTGGCCCACAGAATTCCAAAGCTTGGCACCCTCACTAAGACCACAATATAATACTATTCGATACCTACCAGATTGGCTAAAACTTAAAAAGTTGGCAACATCAAATCTTGCAAGAATGTGGAGCCATAGGAACTCCCATATACTGCTGAAGAACTTACAAATTGGTATAACCACTTTGGAAAACAGTCTGACATTATCCACTATGACTTAAGATATACTCTAGAACTCAGCAATTCTATTCCAGATATACACCCTGGACAAACTCCTATACATGTGTACCAAAATACACAAATAAGAATGTTCACAGAAAAATTGTTTTATACAGTAATAGTCCAAAATTGGAAACAATCTACATATCCATATACAGTACAATGAATAAAAACAATGTGGGTTATCAAACACTATAAGGTAAATGGACAAAACATATACATATATAAATATGCACACACACATATATACATACACATAATGCTGAGTGAAAGCTACTCAACAAGAGAAATGTACAGAATGACTCCATCTATACAGAATTCAAAACCAGATGCAACTATTCAATATGATTTGGGTGAGAAGCTAAAAGGAAAATGAAGGAAACTGTTATCACAAAACACAGAAGGGAGGTTATATCATAAAGTGGGAGAGAAGGATGGTGATCCAGAAGGAGGCCCCTGAGAACTAGCAATGTCTCATTTCTTGACCTAAGGAGTGGTTAGAAAGGTGTTCACTTTATAGTTATTCTTTAAGCTGTTAATATGCTTTATACAATCTTTTGTATAAAAGAGATGTACTTAAAAAAAAAATTGTAAGGGGCTGTCTCTTGAGGTAGCAGATGCTCCACCACATATGTTTAACCAGAGCTAAAGGTTCACATATCAGATGTGTTATAGCAGGAACTCAAGTACTCATCAGGAATTTGGACTAGCTGGCCATCAGTCTCCTGCCAATCAAGAGATTTTATGCATCTATTTCCATACCTTGTAACGATGATTTTTATGAACACTATTCTGGAAGCAGTCCATACAGAGTACACATGTTGGATCAATTGCACAGTCCCTGAAAAACATTAAAAATCAGGTGCCAAAATTTAGATGACTCCCATTGATGCTCAAAGTATAACAATGAATCAATTTCCTATATGATACACAAACTGTTTATGAAAATACTTTAAAAATTGAATTCCAAATACTGTTGGCCTCTTTCTGGCCATATTTTAATGTATATGTTTGGATGTTTGGTTTTGTTTCCTAAATTATTCTCATTATTTTGAGCTTTCACCTGGTTTCAAACTATTAAATTCCACTTCAAAATTAGTTTCTGGTGCGTGATTTGGCAGCATATATGCCAAAATTAGTTTTCTGAAAAATTGATCAGTTTTTCTTCACTCTCTGCATCATCTTAGCCTATTACAGTTACAAATGTATTTTACAGGCACTGATTGTTCACTGGTAAATGAGGCTTGGTTAAAGACAAAATTCCTTAGAATGTAAGCAACATAAGGGAAAGGATTTTAATTTATTTTGTATAATATTTCCCAAGCTTGTAGAGCAGTGCCTCAGTTCAGTTCAGTTCAGTTGCTCAGTCGTGTCCGACTCTTTGCGACCCCATAAATCGCAGCATGCCATGATAAATATTCAATGAATATTTATTGAATAAATTAAATTCAATCTTTCTTAATTTTTTCCTTAATAAAAACTTTTAAAATGTAAAATTTTATTTAATACTTTCAGAGAAACATTGACAATAATATAAACAAGTGCAAAGTGCAAAATTAATTTTAAAAATATTTATTTAGAAAAGTTGAAGCGATAGAATTGGGCAATGTTAAAACTGAACTTTTAAATGCTAATAAGTAAAGACTGACTAATAACAGTTTCTAAAATATATATGATCTACTAACCTATTCACAGCAGGATTTCCAAATCTCAGCAGTACTGACACTTTAAACGGAATAATTATTTGCTGGTGATACAGGAGACTATCCTGTGTACCATAGGATGGTTAAGCAGCAACCCGGCCTCTATCCACTAGATGTCAGTACCATCCCCCTAGTGTGACAATTAAAAATGCCTCCGGGACCCTTTTGGAGAAATGAGGTCTACAAATGTCTTCTACTATGCTTTAGTTGGAACCGACCGGGCTTCAGCTAAAAGTACTTAACAAGAAAAATGAAACTGCTATATAGTAAAATGGTATACAAAATACAAAAGTTGAATTTTCCCTAAGAAAATAAGAGAATAAAGAAATGTAGTATGTTCTAAACAACTGCTGTGTGTGCTTAGTCACTCAGTCATTGTCTGACTCTTTGTGACCCCATGGACTGCTAGGCTCCCCTGTCCATGGGGATTCTCCAGGCAAGAATACTGGAGGGGGTTGCCATGCCATCTTCCAGGGGATCTTCCCAACCCAAGGATCGACCCCAGGTCTCCCACATTGCAGGCGATTCTTTACCAGCTGAGCTACTATACACAAATCAGTCAAATCTAGAATTACAGTGAAGCAAAAAGTAATTCTCTGTATTTATAAAATCTGAAAATTCACATTCCTAACCTAAACAACTTCTAATAAAAGGAAAAAAAAAAACCCTAAAAGTCCAATTAAGACCTAAAAGTTAAAAAGTTTCAGGCAAGAGAAGAGAATAAAAAAGTTCTCTGTGTACCATGCTGCTTAAGTCCTTTCACAAAAGGCAAAAAACCTAAAGTTGTTTCCAGTTTCCCTACCACTGACCTCTTCTATCCAATTAAGTTACAAATGCTCCAACAGGTTCTTTGATACCAAATGTCACTTGGTGGCAAAAAAAACAACCTGAAATGACAAGGGACTACAGACTTTATTTATACCACTTGCTGTGAATAGTCATAGATTTCTTATAGAAATGCTGTGTTTGATTATAGGATCCTGCCCCAACTCTACTGGGGAAGTATTCAGAATTCTGAAATACATGTGGCACCAAGAGTTTCAGATAAGGGTGTATGGACTACATTACAAACAAGGCAAAAATCAATCACTTACATACTTTCAGAGAACAAGAAGAAAAGTGAGAGAATTGTGTAAGTCATATATTCAAAAATAAGCTGTACTAGCAAAAACAAACATAAATGCATAATAAAAGGAAGTTAATTAAGAAGAATTAAATACAACTAGCAATACACCAAGAAAGGTACATCATAAAGTAGGCACAGAATATTAAGCTGTAATTACAACCAATCCTGTACATTTCTAAATCTTACCTACAAGAATATGTTGTCTCTCCACTTTTGAAAACCTTCCCACAAAGTTGAAATGCTCCACTGTGCTTCAGTTTCTCTAAGCAAATATCTGGATCTTCTCCAAATAAGTACCATTCCAGGGGAGTGAATATTGACCTCTGTATGCTCTCCTCCTGCTTTTCCAAATCTGGGTCCATTTCAGCAAAATAAATGTCAGGCACCACGTGTGCCAAATAGTTCAAGAAAATAGTATAAAAATCAATCTGCTGATCCCAGCACTGAAAAACAAAACAAAAATTAAACTTTCTTACAAGTTCCTTCTTAAAGATCTAGGAGCACAAGTAATGGCACAGATAATGGCATAATTCTGTAGTTTCAGAGAAAGTGATTTACAGTATACTCCTATTTTACTCTTCACCAATACAAAAGGAGCTGTAGTGCTGGAGAAGACTCTTGAGAGTCCCCTGGACAGCAAGGAGATTAAACCAGTCAATCCTAAAGGAAATCAACCCTGAATATTCATTAGAAAGACTGATGCTGAGGCTCTGATACTTTGGCCACCTGATGTGAGGAGCCGACTCATTGGAAAAGACCCTGATGCTGGGAAAGATTGAGGGCAAGATAAGAAGGGGGCTACAGAGGATGAAATGGTTGGATGGCATCATCGATTCAATGGACATAAGACTGAGCGAACTCCAGAAGACAGTGAAGGACAGGGAAGCCTGGCATGCTGCAGTCCATGGGGTCGCGAAGAGATGGACAGGACCGAGCGACCGAACAGTAGCAAATACAAAAGGAAAGTGGGTGATTTTTTTTTTTTTAAAAGAAGGACTTGGAAATAAGTGGTTGTCCACATATAGAAAAAAGAAGTGCAGCTATAGCAGATGAGAATTACTCTTCCCTGCTGAAGTGGCCAACTCCTGGTGTGTGAAGGTGATTCAGAGGCTATAGCGATAAAGTATTCCTCATACCAGTAGTTTAATTATTTTGTTTTTCTCTTCCAGTTTTATTGAGAGGTAATTGACGTACAGCACTTAATGAGTTTAAGGTGTACAACATAATTATCTGACTTACATACATCATGAAATGATTACCCCAATAGTTTCAGTGAATATCCATCATCTCACAAAGATATAAAATTAAATGAATGGGGAAAAATGATTTTTTCCTTGTGATGAGAACTCTTAGGATTTACTAATAGTTTAATTATTTAAAGGAACCATAGCATTTAATGAGAGATCAAAATGAATGAGTGCCAGAGTTTGAGAACACAAAAAGCACTCACCATAAAACAAAAAGAAAAGATAAATGAACATCAGCAAAAAAAACCCAAAAAACCTTCTGCTTTTCAAAAGAAACTGTTAATAGGTGGCTTTTTGCCATGCTTATTTGCACAGGAAAACATGCTCAACATCATTAAATCATTAGAGAAATGCAAATTAAAATGGCAGTGAGATATCCCTATAAAACCTATCAGAGTGTAGGTAAAAAAATAAAATAAAAATTTGGCAATACCAAGTATCAACACAAATGCAGAAAACTTAGAAAGGAAAGGGACTCAAAATGTTATACACATACTTTACAAAGGAGTTCAGCAGTTTCTCACAAAGTTAAATATATACTTACCATATGACCCAGCAATCAAACTCCTAGTTATCTAACCAAGAAATAAAAACTTATGTTCACAAAACACTTATACTTGAAAGTTATAGCAACTTTATTCATAATTGCCCCAAACTAGAAATGACTGAGTTGTCCTTCAACTGGCGAATTATAAACAGTTTGTACATCCAAACCACAGAATATTCAGCATACTCCTTTACTGCTCAGCAATAAAAGGACTGAATGATCAACACATGCAAAATCAAAAGTCAAACTCAAAAAGATTATGTACTACTGCCTCTTAGTAGTTGGGACCTTGTTCATATTGACAGCATATATGTGAACTGAGCAAAGTCCATCTCTGGGCCAAATTCCTGACTCCTATTATAAGTGGTTTTAACAGATACTATATGCAGATTCCAATAACGCCACCTTTGTCTTCAATCAAGCAAGAGAGCATTCCAAGTACCCAGAAATGCCCTGTTAAAAGACATTCATGGATTACTCATTGGCAATTTGGTTTTAAATGTGAGGCAATTACCTCAAACCACCCAGCCAGCCCAACATTTTTAATGCTATTAAGTAACAGCAGTCTTTAAATACAGGCAGGAAAAAGAGAACTCTCTACTCTCAAACCAACACTGGCAATTGAGTCACAGTTAATGGACATCACCAGATGGTCAACACCAAAATCATACTGTTTATATTCTTTGCAGCCAAAGATGGAGAAGCTCTATAAAGTCAGCAAAAACAAGACTGGGAGCTGACTGTGGCTCAGATCATAAACTCCTTATTGCCAAATTCAGACTTAAATTGAAGAAAGTAGGGAAAACCAATAGACCATTCAGGTATGACCTAAATCAAATCCCTTACGATTATACAGTGGAGTGACAAACAGATTCGAGGGATTAGATCTGATAGAGGAGTACCTGAAGAACTATGGATGGAGGTTGTGACATTGTACAGGAGGCAGTGATCAAGACCATCCCCAAGAAAAAGAAATGCAAAAAGCAAAATGGTTGTTTGATGAGGCCTTACAAATAGCTATGAAAAGAGAAGCGAAAGGCAAAGGAGAAAACGAAAGACAAACCCATTTGAATGCATAGTTCCAAAGAATAGCAAAGAGAGATAAGAAAGCCTTTCTCAGTGATCAATGCAAAGAAATAGAGGAAAACAGTAGACTGGGAAAGACTAGAGATCTCCTCAAGAAAATTTGAGATACCAAGGGAACATTTCATGCAAAGATGGGCACAATAAAGGACAGAAATGGTATGGACCTAACAGAAGCAGAAGAAGAGGTGGCAAGAATACACAGGAGAACTGTACAAAAAAGATCTTCACAACCCAGATCATGTGTGATCACTCACCTAGAGACAGACATCCTGGAATGTGAAGTCAAGAGGGCCACTACGAACAAAGCTAGTGGAGGTGATGGAATTCCAGCTGAGCTATTCCAAATCCTACAAGATGATGCTGTGAAAGTGCTGAACTTAATATGCCAGCAAATTTGGAAAACTCAGCACTGGCCACAGGACTGGAAAAGGTCAGTTTTCATTCCAATCTTAAAGAAAGGCAATGCCAAAGAATGCTCAAACTACTGCACAATTGTACTCATCACACATGTCAGCAAAGTAATGCTCAAAATTCTCCAAGCCAGGCTTCAACAGTACATGAACCGTGAACTTCCAGATGTTCAAGATGGATTTAGAAAAGGCAGAGGAACCAGAGATCAATTTGCCAACATCCTCTGGTTCATCGAAAAAGCAAGAGTTCCAGAAAAACATCTACTTCTGCTTTACTGACTATGCCAAAGCCTTTGACTGTGTGGATCACAATAAACTGTGGAAAATTCTTCAAGAGATGGGAATACCAGACCACCTGACCTGCCTCCTGAGAAATCTGTATGCAGGTCAAGAATCAACAGTTAGAATGGGACAGGGAACAAGAGACTGGTTCCAAGTTGGGAATGGAGTACATCAAGGCTGTATATTGTCACCCTGCTTATTTAACTTATATGCAGAGTACATCATGAGCAATGCTAGACTAGATGAAGCACAAGCTGGAATAAAGGGAGAAACATCAATAGCCTCAGATATGCAGATGACACCACCCTTATGGCAGAAAGTGAAGAAGAACTAAAGAGCCTCTTGATGAAAGTGAAAGAGGAGAGTGAAAAAGTTGGCTTAAAGCTCAACATTCAGAAAACTAAGATCATGGCATCCGGTCCCATCACTTCATGGCAAATAGATGGGTTAACAGTGGAAACAATGGCAGACTATTTTTGGGGGCTCCAAAATCACTGCAGATGGTGACTGCAGTCATGAAATTAAAAGATGCTTGCTCCTTGGAAGGAAAGTTATGACCAACCTAGACAGTATATTAAAAAGCAGAGACATTACTTTACCAACAAAGGTCTGTCTAAACAAAGCTATGGTTTTTCCAGTAGTCATGTATGGATGTGAGAGTTGAACTATAAAGAAAGCTGAGCACCGAAGAATTAATGCTTTTGAACTGTGGTGTTGGAGAAGACTCTTGAGAGTCCCTTGGACTGCAAGGAGATTCAACCAGTCCATGCTAAAGGAAATCAGTCCTGAATATTCATTGGAAGGACTGATGCTGAAGCTGAAACTCCAATACTTTGGCCACCTGATGCGAAGAACTGACACATCTGAATAAGAACCTGATGCTGGGAAAGACTGAAGGCAGGAGGAGAAAGGAACGACAGAGGATGGATGAGATGGTTGGATGGCATCACTGACTCAATGGACCTGAGTTTGAATAGACTCTGGGAGTTGGTGATGGACAGGGAGCCCTGGTGTGCTGCAGTCCATGGAGTTGCAAAGAGTCGGACACGACTGAGTGACTGAACTGAACTGAATTAAATTAATTCTGTTCATTTGAAATGGGTTGGCTTTCTGGTTTTATTAGTTTTCATGTTTGTTTTATATTTACATAACAACCATATAAGGCATTTATACTAGTTTCATATTTGCTGATAAAGGTCCATATAGTCAAAGCTGTGGAGAAGGCAATGGTACCCCACTCCAGTACTCTTTGCCTGGAAAATCCCATGGACGGAGGAGCCTGGTAGGCTGCAGTCCATGGGGTCGCTAAGAGTTGGACACGATTGAGCAACTTCACTTTTCACTTTTCACTTTCACGCATTGGAGAAGGAAATGGCAACCCACTCCAGTGTTCTTGCCTGGAGAATCCCAGGGACGGGGGAGCCTGGTGGGCTTCCGTCTATGGGGTAGCACAGAGTCGGACACAACTGAAGTGACTTAGCAGCAGCAGCAGTCAAAGCTGTGGTTTTTCCAGTAGTCTTGTATGAATGTCAGAGCTGGACCATAAGGAAGGATGGGTACCAAAGAAATGATGCTTTCAAACTGTGGTGTTAAAGAAGACTCTTGAAGAGTCCCTTGGACAGCAAGATCAAACCAGTCAATCTTAAAGGAAATCAACCCTGAATAGTTATTGAAAGGACTGATGTTGAAGGTGAAGCGCTAACACTTTGGTGAAGAGCCAACTCACTGGAAAAGACTGATGCTGGGAAAGATTGAAGGCAAAAGGAGAAGAGGGTGGCCAAGAATGATATGGTTGGATGGCATCACTGATTCAGTGGACATGACCTTGGACAAACTTTGGAAGATAGTGAGGGACGGGGAGGCCTGGAGTGCTGCAGTCAAAGGGGTTGCAAAGAACTGGACATGACTTAGAGAGGCTAAACAACAATATTCTAAATTAAAAAAAAATTTTTTAAGGCTATGTACTATATAATTCCATTCATATAACATTCCAGAAAAGGCAAAACTACTAGAGATAGAGGATAGCACAGTGGTTGCAAGAGGCTGACAACAAAGTAGCAGCAACATAAATTTTGAGGGCAATGGAACAGTTCTGTAGCATCTGTATTATGGTGATGGTTACACAACTGTTGGCAACTCTCAAAACTCACAGAACTGTACAATAAAAAGTTATTTATGGAAATTTTCATAGTGAATAAAAAATAATATGGTTTGAAAGATGAAGAGAACCACAGATTGAGACAAATATCTGCAATAATACACTAAATACTTCTCTCCCAAAGATCAAGGATGAGGCAAAGATATCTGTTCTCTTCTATTCACTATAGTACTAGAGGTCATAGCTAGTGAAATAAAACAAGAAAAATAAATAAAAGGCATGGTGATTGGAAAGGAAGAAATAAAACTGTCTCTATTCACATACAATATGATTACTCTTCACAAAAAAATTCTGAGAAATCAATTAAAAAACACACACAAGTTTCCCTGGTGGCTCAGTGGTAAAGAATCCGCCTGCCAGTGCAGGAGACATGGGTTTGATCCCCGATCTGGGAAGATCCCACATGCTGCGGAGCAACTGAGCCCGTGCCCTAGAGCTGAGGAACCACAAAAGAAGCCACCACAATGAGACGCTGGCACACTACAACTAGAGGGTACCACCCTCTCTCCACAACTAGAGAAAAGCCCGTGTGGCAACAAATATCCAGCACAGCCAAAAATAGAATAACATATACAACTATTAAAACAGACACACACACACAGACTTCTGTGGTGGTACAGAGGTTAAGAATCTACCTGCCAATGGAGGGGACACAGGTTCGAGGGAAGATTCCACATGCTGTGGGGCAACTAAGCCTGTGCACCCAAATACTGAGCCCATGCTCCACAACAAGAGAAGCCACCACAATGAGAAGCCCACAAACTGCAAGAAGAGTAGCCCCCGTTGCCGCAACTAGAGAAAGCCTGTGCCCAGCAACAAATACCCAGTGTAGCAAAAAAAAAAAAAACAAGTAAGAATAGTAAGCGAACTAAGCAAGCTCATCAGATGTAAGATCAATACATAAAAATCAACTGTATTTCTATATACTAGCAACAAATAATTGGAAAATGAAATTTTAAAATAGTATTTACAGTAGCATCAAAAAAATACTTGGCAATTAGTTTATATTGAACACTTTAAAACATTATTGAGAGAAATTTATAAAGTATCTTAAAAAATGAAGAGTTGCATCATGTTCATTGTTTACAAGATTCAATATTTTTAAAAGGTTTATACATCCTAACTGAACTACAAATTCTACACAATCCCAGCAAGCTTTCTTGTAGAAATTAACAAGTTGATTCTAAAACGAATATGGAGGGAATTCCCTCACAGTCTAGTGGTTAGACCTTGGCACTTTCACTGTCATGATCCAGGTTCAATCCCTTGTTGAGGAACTAAAATCCTACAAGCTGTGCATGGTAGTCCCCCCAAAAAAGAAAAAGGAAATGTAAAGGACTTAGAAAGAGACTTAACAGTATCTGATTTTAGGACTTACTATAAAGGTATACTAATAGTGTGGAATTAGCACTGGTGTGTATATATATATATACTTTTATCGATGGAACTAAGACAGTTTAAAAATGAATCCACATATGTATGTAAAGTGAAGGTGAAAGTTGCTCAGTGTGTCTGACTCTTCGCAACCCCATAGTCCATGGAATTCTCCAGGCCAGAATACTGGAGTGGGTAGCCTTTCCCTTCTCCAGGGGACATTCCCAACCCAGGGATAAAACCCAGGTCTCCCATGCTGCAGGCGGATTCTTTACCAGCTGACCCACAAGGGAAGCCCAAGAATACTGGAGTGGAGTGTCAATTCATTTTTTAAAAAAGGAACCAACAACAACAACAACAACAAAAAAGGAACCAACATAGTTCAAAAAAGACAGCAATTTTCAAAAATTGGTGTAGGAATAATTAGATATCCTAATGGAAAAAAATTAACTTCAACCTATACTTCATACCATACACAAAAATTAATTTGAAATGGATCACAGATTTAAAGGTAATAACTAAAACTGTAAAATTTCTTGACAAAAACATAGAAGAAAACTCTTTGACACCCTCTGGGAGGGCAAAGATTTCTTGGACAGGGCACAAAAAACGCTAACCATGAAAAAAAATGGATAAAACAGAATTAATCAAAATTAAAACTTTCTGTTCCTCAAAATAAACATGAGTAACTGGTATCCAGTTCTGCTACTTACTGTGCATTTTTCAAATTTTCATACAATCAAACTGTGAAAGATAAATTTTAGAACAGATATATATTAAAATGAACACATCCCTACTTCTTAAATTGAGCTACCGCTTCTATGAAATTACACAGAAATAGGAGGCAACTATGAAGTATATTTATCATATACTAACCCAACTTGCCAACAGAGGATAGAGCACCCACCCACAGCTATCTACATAGCTAAAGTCCCGGCCCTTTTAGCACAGGAATACCCTGATCCAAAGAAGTAAGACTGACTCTTCAGGCCATTGGGTAGTGTTACTGAAGTGAAAACTATCAAGGGAAATGAAAAAATCCTAGAAAAAATAATAGGGATGGAAAACTAGGACTCTTCAGTCTTTAAAAACAAAGGCTAGATAACATTATAAAATCATTAAGAGTTCTGACACGGTGAACACACACTTGTTCACTATATCTTAAATAACAGGTGCCCCTTTGAAGTGTAAAAAACAATTTTCAGGACAAAGAAAAGGAATCAGAAATCTATCCAACTATGATAAACTCATAAAACTTGTCTAAGGAGTTTTATAAGCTGACATACAATTAGAATTAATCATTAACAGGGGAAAGGCATAAATCGAGAGACTGCAAATGACATATGCACAGTATTATATACATAAAATAGGTAACAAATAAGAACCTACTGTATAGCACAGGGAATTTTACTCAGTACTCTGTAATGGCCTATATGGGAAAAGAATCTAAAGAAAGAGTGGATATATGTGCATGTGTGTGTGTGCGTATATATACATATGTATATATATATACACATATGTATATACACATAAAATAGGTAACAAATAAGAACCTACTGTATAGCACAGGGAATTCTACTCAGTACTCTGTAATGGCCTACATGGGAAAAGAATCTAAAGAAAGAGTGGATATATGTGCGTGTGTGTGTGTGTGCGTATATATACATATGTATATATATATACACATATGTATATACACATAAAATAGGTAACAAATAAGAACCTACTGTATAGCACAGGGAACTCTACTCAATACTCTGTAATGGCCTATATGGGAAAAGAATCTAAAGAAAGAGTGGATATATGTGCGTGTGTGTGTGTATATACACCTATGTGTATATATATATATATATACACATATAAAACTGATTCACTTTGTGTATACCTGAAACTAACACATTATAAATCAACTATACTCCAATAAAAAAATTTTTTAAAAAAAATTTACATAAAGTTCCATCATAAGTAACTAAGGAATGTTCTAGATATTTGATTATATATAAGGCTGAGTTTGCTCTCCTGAAGCTCAATATGCCTCCATAAGTTCAACTCTATAAAACTTTATATAAAACATATTATATTAAAATTAGGTCTTATTGTAGAAATTAAATTAGCCTGTCCTCTCAGAAGGACAATTTTAATAATTATTAAAATTTTTAATTTATATAAACTTTGACTCAGAAATTCCCACTTCGAGGAATCTGTTCCTCAGATAATCTCAAATATGTAAAAAGAAATATATACAAGTATTTTATTTGCAGGATTATTATAATAGTAAAAGGCTAGAAACAACTTAAATGTCCCATAACAAAAGCTGAATAAATCATGGCACATAAATTCAATGCAGCCATTATAAAAAAGAGAGGGAGCACAGGTTTAAATGTACTAATATAAAATATTCTTCAAGCTATACGGTTAAATAAAAAGCAAACAGTACAAAACAGTGAAAACTGTACGCTACCATTTATAAAGAAAGACATGAAGAGAAGGAGATATATCAGTGTATGCTTACATGAGAGTAGACAATCTTTGAAAGGGTTCAAAATACATTGTTAACAGCAAAAACAGGCCTCTATTTATTTTTCACTGTATAAACATTTTTACTATTTAATTTTTTTTACATATGTATTATCTATCAAAAATCATTTTAAAGTTTTTTCTATCTATACATTTCATGTACAAAGTTATTCATAACAGGAAAAAAATCTGAATGTCCATCAATAAGGGAATAGTTTAAAGAAATGGTGGAATCTATCATTTAATCAGACCTGCTGCTGCTGCTGCTAAGTCACTTCAGTCGTGTCCGACTCTGTGCGACCCCATAGACGGCAGCCCACCAGGCTTCCCATCCCTGGGATTCTCCAGGCAAGAACACTGGAGTGGGTTGCCATTTCCTTCTCCAATGCATGAAAGTGAAAAGTGAAAGTGAAGTCGCTCAGTCGTGTCCGACTCTAGCGACCCCATGACTGCAGCCTACCAGGCTCCTCCGCCCATGGGATTTTCTAGGCAAAACTGTAAAAAAATATATATATATATTCCATTGTGTCCACTATTTGACTTGTAACTGTGAAAAAACAAGGCCACCTAAATGTTTATCATTAAAGGGTACATCCATAGTACTATATGCAATCAGAAGGTCATAAAATACTGTAGACTGAAAAAAGCAAGTTTAAAATAATATAATTTCATTTTTGTAAAAGGAAAAACAAACCTCTAAATGATATTTATACATTTCTATACATTTGAGTTTCCTAATTCAACATGTACATCAATGTAGAGATATATGTATACAACCGTATAGATACATGTATCATTGTTTCCTAAACACAGAATAAGTCTCTAGAAAGAGAAACATCAAATTGTTAACAGTGGTTATATGGAGAACTGAGGGGAAAAGAACTGAGGGAAAGGTCTCAGAATTTTCACTTTTCACTGTAAACAATGTTACACTGTTTGACCTTGTTTGACAAGTGTCAATAATGCAATCAAGAGGGGAGGAAAAAAAACTCTAAAACAACCATAGGAGATACATCCATTGCTGCTGCTAAGTCACTTCAGTTGTGTCCGACTCTGTGTGACCCCATATACAGCAGCCCACCAGTCTCCCCTGTCCCTGGGATTCTCCAGGCAAGAACACGAGTGGGTTGCCATTTCCTTCTCCAATGTATGCAAGTGAAAAGTGAAAGTGAAGTTGCTCAGTCGTGTCTGACCTTCAGCAACCCCATGGAGTGCAGCCTACCAGGCTCCTCCATCCATGGGATTTTCCAGGCAGGAGTACTGGAGTGGGGTGCCATTGCCTTCTCCAGATACATCCATTAAAATGATGCAAAAAAGTCTCAAAATGTCTCCCTTTAAGATGCTTATTAAGAACAAAGGGAAAAGGTAGTAACTATAGAGGAAACTTGCAGATACCAACTTAACAGTGATTAAGATAAATATCACCAGTAATAAGAAATACTGATATCAAGAATCCCTTAATGATATACTGAGGATATGGTACCATTTTTATGTTATTCTTGCCAAAAACATATACCCTCCTTCCAAACATAAGAGAATATCCTACCCAAACTGGGAACATTGTACAAAGTAACTGCTCCATATTCTTGAGCTCTTGCTGAGGTCATTAAAAATAAGGAAAAATCAAGACACTGTTAAAAACTGAAAGGAGACTATGGAGAAACTGGGACAGACTGTTACATACTGGGACAGACTGTTACATACTGGATGAAACAGGTGGGAGGTAAGGTGGGAACCTTGATAGGATCTGGGAACAAAAGAAGGACATTAGTAGGAAAACTGGTAAAATTTGAATAAGGACTGTTGTTTAGTTTGTAGAAATATTAACTTCCTAACCCTAATAACTGGAGAAGGAAATGGCAACCCACTCCAGTGTTCTTGCCTGGAGAATCCCAGGGACAGGGGAGACTGGTGGGCTGCCGTCTCTGGGGTCACACAGAGTCGGACACAACTGAAGTGACGCAGCAGCAGCAGCAGCAACCCTAATAACTGTACTATTTTATGTGAGATGCTAACATTAGGGGATACAGGGGTTAGGGATATAATGGAACTGCCTGTGCTATTTTTGTAAGTTTTCTTAAAGTCTAAAATGAGTTCAAAATAAGAAGTTTGAAAAAGAGAGATGATATTGAAGATGTCTATTTCCACCTAGTGGAAAGGCAGTAAAGATATACAGTACATTAAAGTAGGTTACAAAGTAGCATGTATAAAATCTCATTTGGTTATATACTATATATATTAAAATGGGGAAAATTTAGTAGGAATATATACCAAAATGTTAACAGTAGTGAGCAGTGGGATTTTAGCATATTTTCATGGAATTTATTTGTATGTTTGCTTACCTAATAACAATAATATCTTTATAGCGATTCCATATTTTGGGAGCAATTTTTTAATTATAAAATTAAAAATATTTTACTAAAACCTTTTTTTAAAAAACCAACTATACCTTCCAATATTCTAACTTCAATTTTTATAGGGCACTGACAAACAAACAACTCATGTTTGCATACCTGACAATAACTATAACTAGAAGATTTAACATTCTATGTCGTACCTGAAATTCTTTTCTTCAGAGAGCATTTTTAAAAAAATTCTCTATATATTCAGTACTATACACCAAAAACCTTTTTCTGTCCTATCTAATTATGGAAGGCACAGAACTAGTTTCTAATCTAGTTTTCAAGAATGTTTTTAAGAACATGAGAAGCTTGAGAATCACCAAAACCTCAGGGATCTATTCTGGTTCAATTACTTCATTTAAAACTGAGTTATAAGGAACAAGTAAACTGGCTTGTCCAAGACTGAATACTAATTATCAGGGTCAGGAACAGAACTTAGGTATTCTGACTCTCAGAGTTCAGTGCTCATTCTACTTAATCAAATATAAATACATAATTCATTTAAATTTACCCATAAGACTTGATCAATTTCACTTTAATAGTAAAACAAACAAAAAAAAACTTTGCCTTCTTTTTAAAATTTCCCTCTAAATAAAGCCTCTTTAGCTAACAAATGCCTAACATTCATGGATACCACTAAATGTTCTTAAATTTTATTTCTGTCATTACACATCTCAGTCTGAGGAACTAACATTGTAAAATGCTATCTTTATAGAACTGGCTGATTTGGATAGAATCTCTGGGTGTTGATGCCTTCAACACCTTCTCCACTGACTTTACCACTAGCTCTCTATCCTTCTACCTCACCTCTTCCTTAAAGTCTATTTAGCTCTAAACTCACCTCCATGAATACTTCACTAACCAACCTAAGGAAATTTCTCTCTCCCATATGTCCAATACAGCACTAACTAAAGGAGGTACACATTCAGAACCTACATCTTTGCTAGATAACATTTTTTTTGTTTTTGTTTGTGAAGTCACGTCGGTCATGTCCAACTCTGTGCGACTCCATAGACAGCAGCCCACCAAGCTCCCCCGTCCCCGGGATTCTCCAGGCAAGAACACTGGAGTGGGTTGCCATTTCCTTCTCCAACGCATGAAAGTGAAAAGCGAAAGTGAAGTCGCTCAGTCGTGTCTGACTCAGTGAACCCATGGACTGCAGCTTACCAGGCTCCTCCGTCCATGGGATTTTCCAGGCAAGAGTACTGGAGTGGGGTGCCATTGCCTTCTCCGGCTAGATAACATTGTTACTTTTAAATGCGGACATCAAGCCCCTTCAACCAGACTGTTAGCTCTCTGAAGGAAGGTACTTTCCTTCCAAATCCTTGTATCCCCACAAGCCTATCTCAAGTACAAGTTCTCAGTCATTGCTGAAAGTTATGGACTTCTTACCAGAGAGAACAAAGCAAGTAACATTAAACCTTCCAAAACTGTTTACAAAATTTTTACAGAAGATAAAGTACAATTATACTGTTTCACAAAAAATTCTCTCCTAAATGACTGCCACAACTATGAAAACCTTTTTTCAGCTAAGGTTTCTTTCTTTTTTTCCTTGATAAGAAAAACTATTCAGGATGTACTTTCCTGAGTGACATGTTCAGAATTACTGGTGACTGAAGTAGGTTTGATTTTGTTCTTTGGTTGGTTGCTTTTAGTAGTTTCTCCAATTTGAGACATGATTAAGAATTTTAAATGTTCATATTCAGGGGAAAAAACATTTTTTTTCAATATTTAGATAAGGAAAGACTTTCCTAATTGACTGTTCTGTGAAAACAAGTTCTCACACACTTAAATTCTCAAACATTCCAAATATTTTCCTTGTCCCCATGGAGATTAAAGATATTCTTTCAACTCTGACCCAGGGACTGGGATGCCTATTTGGGAACATCAGTCTGAAAACGGAACTTACTTTAAGTATACTAGTTCCCTTTTGTTCAAATCACAACTTACGCTTCCTGAGATAACTGATGGACATCAACAGTATTCAGAGGGCCTGTAATTCTGTTCCTAATCCCCCTGATTTAAAGGCATAACAAAATCTGGAGCTTGCAGAATTGTTCATAGCAAGTACTGGATTTGTAACTGGAACACCTCTAGGAACCAAGAAAATTTTTGGTTACACTAAAATTTTTTGTAATACTATCTGAAAGATTTATGAAGTTTAAAAACAAGCAAACAACAAAAACCCTAGTTCACTCACTTATCCCATACGGAAATTGTCTATATCTGATAATCAGCTCCCTAAGCCTGTCTGAAGACTTCCTCTCAGCTAGTTTCCATTCTTACAGCCCAAATTAAACCAAAATCTACCTTCCTGTAACTTTTAAGTTATGCTGCCTGAAATAATCCAATACAAATTACTCTACTCTTTCACCCAACAACCTATCAAAGAAACGAAGATAATAAATATTAACTCCCATTAGTCTCTTTATTCCAGGGCTAAAAACAGTAATGTAGAAACCAAAGAAAACTTGCTCATTCCTAGAAATGAAATTTAGCCATCCATAAAGACGTGGTATCCAGACCACACTCCATGTTGATTACTCTTTCACAGAACATGTAAAATATGCTTCTGTATTTCCCTTATCCTGGACACTCAGCTGCTTAAAGAGGTTTCTTTTTTTTGCTTGCTTTCTTTGTTTTGGCAGTCATATCATGTTATGACTTAGTAAGTTTGCAAAAAACTAAAACCCTCAAACCAGTCACATACATGAGATTTAGTCCTACACACAAATACGCAGTCCTAGACATAAGGCTTTATTTTCATGGCAATTAAATCTCACCTTGTTAGTTTTAATGCAATATCTAGCCTAAGGAGATTTTGTATGTGTGTGTGTCCTATAATATTATTATATCTGTTAAGCCTTATATTGTTTGTAAATATGGTATGTCTACTATGTCTTCAAGGCATTGATAAAATTGTTGTTTTTTTGTTGTTGTTGAGTTGCTAACTCATGTCCAATTCTCTTGTGAGCCCATGGACTGTAGCCCACCAGGCTCCTCTGTCCATGGGATTTCCCAGACAAGAATACTGGAGTGGATTGCCATTTCCTTTTCCAGAGGATCTTCCTGATCCAGGGATCAAACCCAGGTCTCCTGCATTGGCAAGAGGATTCTTTACCACTAAGCCATTAGCCAGAATCAAATGTACAGTAAGTGTGACAAATAAGGCCCCTCTCTCTTCTTCCCTGTTGAAATAATTTACATATATGCATGCTGTCAGAATTCAGTCTTTGAAAGCATCCCATCCCTCCTAAGCCATTCTCTTCCCTTTTTTCTCTGACCATAGGTTCATGCTCCAATTTTCAAAGCTCTCCTTAAAGTCTCTGGATGAATGAAATCTGGTTTCCTACACTATGGGGTACATATCTCATATTCTCTTTCTACTGTGTTGAATTAATATTTTCAAATAAACTAAAATTCTTTCTCAGAGTATGTGTATATAAAAACACACATGGATAAATTAACAGATTTTCCCTCCTGTGTCTAAAGTCATTTCTAGCTTATCCAACTATACCAAAAGTTCAAAGGATTTGTAAAAGGCAGTCCATAAAGACACATTAAGTGGTTATAGCCCTACTCCTCCAAATAAGTCAGAGACTTCATTCTGAAGAACAGCATTAAGTAAATTATTTGAAGGAGAATTATATTTAATGATGAACAGCAAACTCCATTCTGGACAGGGCCTATGTCATTCCTGAATAGCAAGTAGGCACTTAGAGAAGCACAATAACTCTTCTGAGCCTTTCAGCAGCATTTATTCAGTACACTGTATTTCCATAAGCAGTGAGCTTACTACAGAGTGTAACATTAAAAAAAAAAAAAAAAAAAAGGACTATACCAAATGGTTTTAAATAACAGACTCACCAAATAACTATTGGTTCTTCAATAGGAGGTATGTAAATCACATTATCTTGGAAGAACACATAGGAGTTCATAGGAATCATTTGGGACTAAAGAGGCCTTAATAGTCTGTTTTAAGCCATCTGAGTTAAAAGCTTAGAGAAAACTGTTTCACAGAGTCCAACATATGATTAACGCCTTCAGAGAAATCTAAGGTAACCCTCAAAGCCAGTACACATAAAGAAAGGATGGGCAGATACTACACTGGTTTATCCTGTGTCACTGATTTATACACACATCTAGCCAGACAGACTCTCTATGCACTGCTGAGAATAAAAACCTCTTTATTTGCAGGACAATGTCTGTTATTAAACATAAGCAGTCACTCTCAAGCACCAGCTCATCTATAGTAAGTTACTAGAAGGACTGAAGCTGTCACTCTTGACTTGTAGTTTTAGAATTTCATTTATGACTCTACAGAATTTGGTACTGAAAATCAGAATTTTCCCTAGCTGTCTACAACAGAAATTAGGAGACGCTTATGGAAAAAAAGCAACAGGCACTAGGCCCTGCTATGATCTGGTGGGAAAGGGCTTAAGTCTGGACTCCATAGACTTTGGTTTTTATCTTTGTCTTCTTACTCTGTGTTCTTACTACAGAAAGCTGTGCTCTGGCCTAAAACAATAGATACAAATGTCTAAGGAAAAATGTCCCCACACTGAAAATGGTATATAACTTCTCACTCCTTCTTCTCTCAACATTTTAGTGTCAAATATCAACAAAAGACTATGTTATCTTTTAAAGATCCCCTACACACATGAGGGGAACGTGTGTAGGGGATCAAGAAACACCTGGGGTAACAGGCAAATTTGGCCTTAGAATACGAAATGAAGCAGGGCAAAGGCTAATAGAGTTTTGTCAAGATAACGCACTGGTCATAGCAAACATCCTCTTCCAACAACACAAGAGAAGACTCTACACATAGACATCACCAGATGGTCAACACCAAAATCAGCCAAAGATGGAGAAGCTCTATACAGTCAGCACAAACAAGACCAGGAGCTGACTGTGGCTCAGATCATGAACTCCTTATTGCTAAATTCAGACTTAAATTGAACAAAGTAGGGAAAACCACTAGACCATTCAGGTATGAACTAAATCAAATCCCTTATGATTATACAGTGGAAGTGAGAAATAGACTCAAGGGACTAGACCTGATAGAGTGCCTGATGAACTATGGACTGAGGTTCGTGACACTGTACAGGAGACAGGGATCAAGAATATTCCCATGGAAAAGAAATGCAAAAAACCAAAATGGCTGTCTGGGGAGGCCTTATAAATAGCTGTGAAAAGAAGAGAGGTGAAAAGCAAAGGAAAAAAGGAAAGATATAAGCATCTGAATGCAGAGTTCCAAAAAATAGCAAGGAGAGATAAGGAAGCCTTCCTCAGCGATCAGTGCAAAGAAATAGAGGAAAACAACAGAATGGGAAAGACTAGAGATCTCTTCAAGAAAACTAGAGATACCAAGGGAACATTTCATGCAAAGATGGGCTCGATAAAGGACAGAAATGGTATGGACCTAACAGAAGCAGAAGATATTAAGAGGTGGCAAGAATACACACAAGAACTGTACAAAAAAGATCCTCACGATCCAGATAATCATGACGGTGTGATCACTCACTTAGAGCCAGACATCCTGGAATGGGAAGTCAAGTAGGCCTCAGGAAGCATCACTACAAACAAAGCTAGTGGAGGTGATGGAATTCCAGTTCAGCTATTTCAAATCCTGAAAGATGATGCTGTGAAAGTGCTGCCCTCAATATGCCAGCAAATTTGGAAAACTCAGCAGTGGCCACAGGACTGGAAAAGGTCAGTTTTCATTCCAATCCCAAAGAAAGGCAATGCCAAAGAATGCTCAAACTACCACACAATTGCACTCATCTCACACGCTAGTAAAGTAATGCTCAAAATTCTCCAAGCCAGGCTTCAGCAATACGTGAACCGTGAACTTCCAGATGTTCAAGCTGGCTTTAGAAAAAGCAGAGGAACCAGAGATCAAATTGCCAACATGCGCTGGATCATTGAAAAAGAGAGTTCCAGAAAAACATCTATTTCTGCTTTATTGACTATGCCAAAGCCTTTGACTGTGTGAATCACAATAAACCGTGGAAAATTCTGAAAGAGATGGGAATACCAGACCACCTGACCTGCACCTTGAGAAACCTGTATGCAGGTCAGGAAGCAACAGTTAGAACTGGACATGGAACAACAGACTGGTTCCAAATTGGGAAAGGAGTACATCAAGGCTGTATACTGTCACCCTGCTTATTTAACTTACATGCAGAATACATCATGAGAAACGCTGGGCTGGAGGAAGCACAAGCTGGAATCAAGATTGCTGGGAGAAATATCAATAGCCTCAGAGATGCAGATGACACCACCCTTATGGCAGAAAGTGAAGAGGAACTAAAAAGCCTCTTGATGAAAGTGAAAGAAAGTGAAAAAGTTGGCTTAAAGCTCAACATTCAGATAAGTAAGATCATGGCATCTGGTCCTATCACTTCATGGCAAATAGATGGGGAAACAGTGGAAAAAGTGTCAGACTTTATTTTTTTGGGGCTCCAAAAATCACTGCAGATGGTGATTGCAGCCATGAAACTAAAAGACACTTACTCCTTAGAAGGAAAGTTATGACCAACCTAGACAGCATATTAAAAAACAGAGACATTACTTTGCCAATAAAGGTCCGTCTAGTCAAGCCTATAGTTTTTCCAGTAGTCATGTACGGATATTAGAATTGGGCTGTAAAGAAAGCTGAGTGCTGAAGAATTGATGCTTTTGAAGTGTGGTGTTGGAGAAGACTCTTGAGAGTCCCTTACATTGCAAGGAGATCCAACCAGTCCATCCTAAAGGAGATCAGTCCTGGGTGTTCACTGGAAGGACTGATGTTGAAGTTGAAACTCCCAATACTTTGGCCACCTGATGTGAAGAGCTGACTCATTTGAAAAGACCCTGATGCTGGGATAGACTGAGGTCAGGAGGAGAAGGGGACAACAGAGGATGAGATGGTTGTATGGCATCACCAACTCAATGGACATGAGTCTGGGTAAACTCCGGGAGCTGGTGATGGACAGGGAGGTCTGGCGGGCTACAGTCCATGGGGTTGCAGAGTTGGACATGACTGAGTGACTGAACTGAACTGAACATTCTAATTGCATGTTATATGACGTCAGAAATTTGAGAAACTTCATGCCTGTTGATAGCAATATAACAAAAAACAAACTTTCTAAGAAGGAAGCTTGATATAAGTAAAATAGATATAATAATACACAGGGACAAGACTCTAATGGAATTGGTATGATTTCTTAAACCTCTGTAACTGTTCCATATTTATTATTTTTGTTTTCCCCTGCCTCCCAATGGTGATTTAAATTCAAATTATTTAAATATTAAAGAATCTCTGTGCCTGTTTTGCTTAATGAAAAAGAATAAGTAAACTGGAAAGCTTGTATCTTACTCCACAGTCAGGATAAAATTGAAGATGATATTTTTAAAAAGAACAGGAAAGTAGGAAGATGTCTGGAGTCCTAGAGTAGGCAGACAGATCCAAGCCAAAAAAGTAATCCAGAGGCTTACCAGTCACAGGTCTTCATTCACCCTCTCTTGTACTAAAGTTTGAGCACTTACCAGTGTCTCTAGAGTGTGAATAACCTGAGGCTACTACATTTCTCTTGTCATCTACCTGCTGCTGCTGCTGCTAAGTCGCTTCAGTAGTGTCCGACTCTGTGTGACACCATAGACGGCAGCCCACCAGGCTCCCCCGTCCCTGGGATTCTCCAGGCAAGAACACTGGAGTGGGTTGCCATTTCCTTCTCCAATGCATGAAAGTGAAAAGTGAAGGCGAAGTCGCTCAGTCGTGTCCGACTCTTAGCGACCCCATGAACTGCAGCTCACCAGGATTTTCCAGGCAAGAGTACTGGAGTGGGGGTGCCATTGCCTTCTCCGGTCATCTACCTACGATCTTGCAAAACTCAAAGTCTTGCCCAAAGAAATCTAATGTATCTTGATGAGTCTGCAATATAATTCCAGCTGGACTTCTGTACCATTATCTACTGTTCTAAGTAAATCCAGTCTAGACTGATGAGGTTTTATTGCATCACCTGCAAGGAATTAACATATCAAAGCTTTAAATAAATGCTTGTCATCTTTAGCAACACAAAACTACAGTAACACTTCTGACCACAGCACAGTTTCTCCACTCCTTTAAAGATGTAAAATGTACAGGTTTACATTATGATCAGATGTTTCAGCTGCTTCTAAAGTTTCCCTATCTTCTCATTTCTTATCATCCCAAACATATGCTTCCTCCTTTAACAGGGTGAAATGAGGTTGAACTGCTACTTGGGTTAGAGGATGGTTGCAAGCACTGCCCTAGCTGATGGCCAAACCCTTATTCCAACTTCTTCCCCACCTGATTTTTATCTTCCAGCCAGTCTCTTCCGTCCCTGAAGTGGACTCTTATTTCTGGAGCTCACTCTGTTCTCTCATAAAACAAAACTCAAGTGTCTGCAGGGGTAAAACACTTTAAAAAGTGCTTTTATTAAAACTGCAAACCAAAGACACATCAGAAAGAAGTGCACATCCCACACAAAGGCCAATCAATAAAACTCAACATCAAGCAGTGACCAATATTTGAGTATTTTCTATGTTATCTCCCCACTAGGTGCCTGGGGACATCCAGAACATTCCCAAGTGTTGCCCCCTACCTCTTATCCTCCTTAGTCAGCTTTCTCCCTGTAGTCAGAGTATTGACTCAAATTTACTATCTCTGCCTTCTCGTCCCCCCGCCCGCCCCCGCACCCTCACAAAAGATAAGGGAAAAGTGTAGAAGCCGATATTAATTAATGGCATCGCTCTGACCTGAAATGTCTGAACATCTCTTTTTCACCTTAAAAAACAAAGGCAGAAGACGGGTTTCTCCACTGAGGACTGGGCCTGGGTTCTAAAGATACAACGATGTGCTACCCACCGTATCTTGACATGAGTTGACAGTGGGAGCATTCCCTGCCACTATCAGGCCCCACCCAGGCAGCTATGCAATACAATACTAGGTGCTGCGTCCTGGACTCCTATCGTCAGGAGGGGTTCACACTGCGTCTATCGGAAAATGGCTCGTCCTCCAAAACCCCCATACCAGATCATCTAATAACATTACTATTTCTTTCCACGTCAGGAGAGAGACATGCTTGAACTTGTCAAAGCTAATAAATTACAAAGTCATTATATTCCAGAGACCTGCCCGGCAGGAAGTTGAGTGATGACTAACTTTTTATTCTGTGACTTCCATCCAGATCAATCCATACGACTCCCCATTCCCGTAGCTACCATAAAGGGTGAAGCCCCACATCCTCGTGAGCGCGGTAAGAAGGGACTGGGGCGGGGGTGGGGGGGGGGGGGAGGTTACAAAAGGAACTGGCCTTCAGGGACTTACAGACGCCAGTTGCTGAGGGGTCTGCGGCAACTCCGTGCTGATTTCCATCCTCTCTGTGTCCCCAGCCTCCTCGTCCGCCATCTTGAGGGAAACTGACGCCCGCAGTTCCAGACCCCTTGCCAAAGGCGAGTGGAAACCTGTGGCCGGTCCCAGAGACAAGGGGCGACACTTTTACGACGGCCCCTGAAGTTGGGTTTGACGCAGAATCAAAGAGCGACTTCCGGTCCGCTTCCCGGAAGCAGGCGTCACGGCTTATGCGGCTAGAGGCTTCCCTTGTTTTCTTAGTTACGGGGCTTGGTGGCTAAGTGAATGAGTGTATTGCTGGTTTCGATGCTGGGAACTGTTGCATCTACAAGGTAAAAAGCAAATTCAACGTTATGAAAGGAAAAAAAAAAAACAAAAACTGTAGAAGCTAAGTGAGAACCCGCCATGGGTCTCTTCCTGGTTGGGTTGTTGTGGGCGTGTTTTGCTTCCCGAAATACGTGCACTGGTTCTCCAGAGCCCTCAAAAATGAAAAACAAACAAACAAACAAACAACAACACTCAAAAGTTAAGCTCTGTTTAGGAATGTAACCTGTGGGCACTTGCACATGCGCGCAAGAAAGCTTGTACCCCAGCAGTTCTTGGGAGAGATGGAAGAAATAACGAAAAATTGGAAACGTAGTCATTCATCGGTAGAGGAAAGACGAAATAAACGTGATATGTCCGCATTATGGAACATCACGTAGCTCTTAAAAAGAACAGAGTAGCTCTATGTGATACAGTAAAGATAAATGGGAGGGGAAAGCAATGAAATTGTCGCAAACCATGTTTTGGCGCTTAGCTACATTTTGCTGCTGCTGCTACTAAGTCGCTTCAGTCGTGTCCGACTCTGTGCGACCCCATAGACGGAAGCCCACCAGGCTCCCCCGTCCCTGGGATTCTCCAGGCAAGAACATTGGAATGGGCTGCCGTTTACTTCTCCAATACATGAAAGTGAAAAGTGAAAGTGAAGTCACTCAGTCGTGTCCTGACTCGTAGCGACCCCATGGACTGCAGCCTACCGGGCTCCTCAGTCCATGGGATTTTCCAGGCAAGAGTACTGGAGTGGGTTGCCATTGCCTTCTAAGTAGCTATATTTTAAATGAAAAAGAAACAGTGTTGAAAGGGAACAGAGCAAACCATCAACGATTCTGAGAAACAGACGAGTCTTCTGTAGTGTACTAAATTGTTGACAAATTAAGTAATTTTAAAATGTATTTTTTAACAAAAGGAAAAAATAAAGCTCCTAACGCTTGAGAAACCTATATGCAGGTCAGGAAGCAACAGTTAGAACTGGACATGGAACAACAGACTGGTTCCAATAGGAAAAGGAGTACATCAAGGCTGTATATTGTCACCCTGCTTATTTAACTTCTATGCAGAGTACATCATGAGAAACCCTGAGCTGGAAGAAGCACAAGCTGGAATGAAGATTGCTGGGAGAAATATCAATAACCTCAGATATGCAGACGACACCACCCTTATGGCAGAAAGTGAAGAGGAACTAAAAAGCCTCTTGATGAAAGTGAAAGAGGAGAGTGAAAAAGTTGTCTTAAAGCTCAACATTCAGAAAATGAAGATCATGGCACCTGGTCCCATCACTTCATGGGAAATAGATGGGGAAAGAGTGGAAACAGTGTCAGACTTTATTTTTTTGGGCTCCAAAATCACTGCAGATGGTGATTGCAGCCATGAAATTAAAAGACGCTTACTCCTGGGAAGGAAAGTTATGACCAACCTACATAGCATATTCAAAAGCAGAGACATTACTTTGCCAACAAAGGTCCGTCTAGTCAAGGCTATGGTTTTTCCAGTGGTCATGTATGGATGTGAGAGTTGGACTGTGAAGAAAGCTGAGCGCCGAAGAATTGATGCTTTTGAACTGTGGTGTTGGAGAAGACTCTTGAGAGTCCCTTGGACTGCAAGGAGATCTAACCAGTCCATTCTGAAGGAGATCAGCACTGGAATTTCTTTGGAAGGACTGATGTTAAAGCTGAAACTCCAGTACTTTGGCCACCTCATGGGAAGAGTTGACTCACTGGAAAAGACTCTGATGCTGGGAGTGATTGGGGGCAGGAGGAGAAGGGGACAAACAGAGGATGAGATGGCTGGATGGCATCACTGACTCGATGGATGTGAGTCTGAGTGAACTCCGGGAGTTGGTGATAGACTGGGAGGCCTGGCGTGCTGCGATTCATGGAGTCGCAAAGAGTCGGACACGACTGAGCGACTGAACTGAACTGAACGCTCTGGAAAGAATGAGTAGTAGTTAACTATTTGGGAAAAGATTAAATTAGATCTTTATCTCAAATAGTATATAAAAGTAAAGAATTGAGGTGTTAACTGCTTTAAGAAAGTAAAAAGTAAATACATTTTATAGTATTGGGATGGAGAAGGCTTTTTAAAGCATGACAGAAAAGCCAGAAAATATACAATATAGAAAATACTACAAGGCAGAAAATAGAGACAAATAATATAAAAAGACTGTGTGCATGCATGCATGCTAAGTGGCTTCAGTCATGTCCTACTCTGTGTGACCCCATGGACAGCAGCCCACCAGGCTTCTCTGTCCACAGGATTCTCCAGGCAAGAATACTGGAGTGGGTTGCCATTTACCTCTCGGATTTAATCACTGTCACGTCTAACTCTTTGGAACTCCGTGGACCATAGCCCACCAGGGTCCTCTGTCCATGGGATTTCCCAGGCAAGAATGCCATTTCCTTCTCCAAAAAGACTGGGTAGCTATTTTCAAAAAAGATGGGCAATTTCATTAAAATTAAAAATTTACACATAAAAGTAAACAAAATTTTAAAAGTGAAAAAAAACCTGGATAGAAATTCCTACACACTCAGACCAAAGGATACAATCCCAAGAAGGCTTCCAATTTTGAAATGGACAACATACATAAATACTCATCAATTTTTATAAATATATGAAAAAAACCTAACTAGTAAGTAAATAAATTCAAATTAAAGAAAAATGGAATTCACTTATTGCCTGTAAATTTGGTAACCTTTTTTTTTCTTAAAGATAATCACTGTTGTTGATAAGTGGAAGGGTACTTACATATTGTTATGTAAAATGCAAGTGTAAATTGGTAAACCTGCAGGAAAACAATGTGGCAATATTCAGGATTCTTTTTTTTTTTTTTTTTGATGTATACTCCTTGGCTTGGCAGTTCTATTTTTAAGACTATATCCTGCAGAAATAATTCAGGATGCAAGTGAAGTTTTAGCTACATCATTATTGGCTGCTGCTGCTACTCAGTTTCTTCATAGTGTCCGACTCTATGCGACCCCATAGACGGCAGGCCACCAGGTTCCCCATCCCTGGAATTCTCCAGGCAAGAACACTGGACTGGGTTGCCATTTCCTTCTCCAGTGCATAAAAGTGAAAGTGAAGTCTCTCAGTTGTGTCCAACTCTTCGAGACCCCATGGACTGCAGCCTACCAGGCTCCTCCGCCCATGGGATTTTCCAGACAAGAGTACTGGAGTGGGGTGCCAGTGCCTTCTCCGGTCATTGGCAATGGAGAAAAATTACAAATAACTTAGATGCCCTCAATAAAGGACACTGGCTAAACTATGGTCACACATACAATGTAATACACTGCAGCCTTTAAACGTACTATAGAATGTTGGTTCTTAAAGTGTGGTCCACAGACCCCATGAGGGTTCCTAAGATTGGGAAAGTTTGTGAGGTAAAAACTTTTTGTGGTAATGGTGCAGAAGTTATGTGCCTTTTTTTAGAAAAACATGTTGGTATTTGTAATTACTGTTGCAGAAGCAATGGTGGTGAAACTGTTGGCCACAGCACAAAATAAAGGCAGTGACACCAACAGCAACTAGTCACCAAAGTCACTAGTCATTTCTCACCACCTTTCTTTCTCTTGCTTAAAAAGGATGGGGGTGGGGAGGGTGAGGAGCCTGTTTCCCTTAACAATGTTCTTGATACAACAGTAAAAATTACTAATTTTATTAAATCTCAATCTGATAGTCTTCTAATATTCTGTATAATGAACAGGGAAGTATACGTAAAGCTTTTCTGCTATATCTAAAGTGTTATGGTTGACTTGAAGAGAAGCACTTCTGTGATAGAGTTGCTAGCTGAACCAGCCACCTTTATCATGGAACACTATTTAAAACAGCTGACAGATAATCTACAGTTATTCAGACTTAGGTATTTGGCAGGCATTTTCTCAGATATGAAAAATAAGCCTTTCTCTTCAAGGAAGATACTTTTGTCTGCAATAAAATTCTAGCTTTCAAGTGAATATTTTGTGGAGAACTTGTGTCTGCTGCTGTGAATTTGACAAAGTCTTAGTTAATTTGGTGGGATATTAAAACATAATATTCTGTAGTACTATATAATGAAAAGTATTGAGATTTAGAAAATCCATATAAGTCAATGAACCAGTATTTTCTAAATGACAAATACAGGATGTTATGAAACCCAGCATGGGTAAAAGATCTGTTCAAATTGCTAAAGAGACTAGTAGAATTCAATGTTATGGAGTACAAAAATTTCAGATTCCACATTTAAGATTTTGCTGTTGGACCAGTTCTGGTGTAGCTTCAAAGAGTAATATCTACAGTTATTTGAAAACACACTCCTCCTTTTTCCAACTATGTATCTGTTTGAGGCGAGAGTGTCTTCATATCTTTGAACAAAAACAACATATTACAGTAGATTGAATGAAGAAACAGATATGAGAACCCAGTTGTCTTCTATTAAAAAGATTTGCAAAAATGTAAAACATGGCCACACTTTTTGTTTTGGAAAACCTGTTTTTCATTTACAAATGTTATTTATTTTAACATAAATGGGTGGTTTATTTTAAACAAATTGTTATTTGTAAATTTTACTCAGTTTTAGTTTCTAATACAGTAGATATCAACAGATCAACATAAATATAAAAATCTTGACTTATCTAAATTTTAAGAGTATAAAAAGATCTTGAGTCCACAATTTGAGAGCCACTGTCATAGAGGCATTCTTATTGACTTGGGATGATATTGGCCCAACATATTGTGTGGAAAAACCAAGTTGCTAAAACAGTATGATTCTATCTTGGTAAGACAAATGCACCTAGATATTTAATGAATACTAATCACCAAAATATTAATCTCAGTTACCCTGAATTGCAAAATTGTGGAAATTTTACTTTTCTACTTTGTGTATTTGCTTATTTTTCTTACAATAAGTGTTTATTATTTGTTTAAAATTTAAATCTACCTTTTTTTTAAGTTAGAAAAATTACTGAATACCCAGCTAGTTAACTAGATAGTAGATATAGACACCCAATCTATCCAGATCACAAATCTCCCTTGCTAATGTCTTTCCTGATCTAGCCCATTGTGGTGGGGTCTTTGCCTCCTCTTGGAGGAACTAGTAGCTCTACAGCTCTAATTTGTTAGTTCCTTAAGTGCAGGAACCAAGCCATATACATAGAAATGTCAACTACTATGTTAAAGATTTTGATGCATGTTGAAGTTTAACTCTTGGGACATCCTTGGTGGTCCAGTGGCTGAGACTCTGTGCTCCCAATGCCAAGGGCCAGGGTTTGGTCCCTGGTCAGGGAACTAGATCCCACATGCCACAAATAAGAGTTTGCGTACAGCAACTAAAGATCCTATATGCCACAACTAAGACCCAATGTAGCCAAATGAATAACATAAATAAATATTTAAAAATTATATACAAACTCTCAAAAGAATCCTATGATGTTGTTCCTGTTTTCACCATTGTACAATCAAAGAAATTACAGTTTGAACAAGGGAGGTTACTCGTTCAAACCTGAAATTAGTAAGTAACAAAATGTAGATTCAAAACCTAGGTCTGGGGACTTCCCTGGTGGTGCAGTGGGTAAGAATCTGCCTGCCAATGCAGGGGACACAGGTTCAATCCTTGGTCCAGGAAGATTTCACATACTGAGACGCAATTAAGCTCATGAGCCACAACTGAAGCCTGTACACCTAGAGCCTGTGCTCCACAACGAGAAGCCACAGCAAAGAGAAGCCCGCATACTGCAATGAAGAGTAGCCCTGCTCTCCACAACTAGAGAAAGCCCTCACAAAGCAATGAAGATCCAGCACAGCCAAAAAAGAAAACAAAGAGCCAAAAACCTAGATCTGACTGGCTTCAAAAATTGTGCCTTTGAGCACTTCAGTCTCCTACCTCCTATTTAAAAGAAAGAGACAAGAAGAAGGAAAGAAAGAGGGCAGAAGAAAGAAATTTAAATCTCTTTTACCACTTTCTATGTTAGAAATGTCTTCATTAGGTACCTGGCACACATTTAACATCCTAGTGCATTTATATTAGACATTTTACAGGGCATAATAAATCACAAGTTATATAAACTTAGATTTGTCATTGCTTTTTCTGATCTAGACAAAGGTGTGGTTTGGCCTAGTTTAGAATAGGATTATGAATTTCTTTGATTCTTATACAGAGACATACTTCTTTTTTTAATTAATGTCAGTTCACAGTAACTTTTGTGAGTAAATATGCTACACAATCATTTTTCAGGTCCCATTTTACTGTTTGAAGTGTTATCAACAACTGATACTTTCTGAATTCTCCAGGATGACATAGTTCGTTGGGACAGCCATGCTCAGAATGGTTTTCCCTAGACTTCTCATTTATGGGTTGTACTAGAGGTTTTCAACCCTGGTTACACATTCAGTTCAGTTCAGTCACTCAGTCTTGTCCTACTCTTTGCAACCCCATGGACTCCTTGAGCGTACTCAAACTCATGTCCATTGAGTCAGTGATGCCATCTAACCATCTCATCCTCTGTCGTCCCCTTGTCCTCCTGCCTTCAGTCTTGCCCAGCATCAGGGTCTTTTCCAGTGAGTCAGAATTGGTTACACATTAGGATCTTCCTAATGCCAGGCTTCATTCTAGTGATTTTGATTTAATTAGGGGTGAGACTGGAGTGTTCATTTTTTTAAACCTTTCCCAAGTGATCTTAATGAGCAATCAGGAACCTTAAGGTGATTCCTATATGGTGATTATATATGTATATTATAATATACATATATAATCACCTAATATTATATATATATTAGGTGATTATATATGTATGCTTTTTTTAAGCTTTAAACATTTTTTATTGGGGTATAGTCGATTAACAATGCTGTGGTAGTTGTTTCAGGTGAATAGCAAAGGACTCAGCCATATATACACATGCATCCATTCTCTCCCAAACCTTCCCTCCCATCCAGGCTGGCACAACATTGAGCAGAGTTCCATGTGCTATACAATAAGTCTTTGTTGGTTATCCATTTTAAATGTAGCAGTGTGTACGTGACCTTCCCAAAGTCCCTAACTATCCCTTCCCCCGTAAGTTCATTTTATGAGTCTGTGAGTCTGTTTTGTGAGTAAGTTCATTTGTATCATTTTTTTAGATTCCAGTTACAAGGGATGTCATATGATATTTCTCCTCTGTATGACTGACTGCATTCAGTATGACACTCTCTAGGTCCATCCATGTTGCTGCAAATGGCATTATTTTATTCTTTTTAATGGCTGAGTAATATTGCATTGTATATATGTACCACATCTTCTTTACCCTTTCTTCTGTTCCCTGCTAGCTCAGAGGTAAATAATCCTCCAGCAATGCAGGGTGATTCTGTTTTAATGACCTCATTCTCTGGGACATTTTCTTATATAGAATGATAGTAGCACCTGCATAATTCCTCCTGCCTGATACAAACCCTTGCTATTCCTCATTGAGATTAGGGAAGAGCAGCCTTCCTGGTTGGTCTCCTTACTTCCTCTTTGCTCAAATTTATATTCTTAAATATAAATCTGATCATGTGACTTACCTCAGTGTATTAGGCAACTGCTCTGTAAGCTAAAGTCTAACCCTTAAGCATGACATTAAAAGCCCTTCTCAAACTGGCTTGAAATGAGTTTTGCTAGTCTTGCTTCCCTGGCACCACTCATCTTAAACTATCTGCACTGTGTTTCCCACACACTATACAGTCTCATGCTTTCTGTGGTTTTGCATAGGTTAGTTCCTTGTCCTAGAGTGCCCACCTCCATCACCACAACTCTTGCTATAAAGAGATTTTGGTTAATTCTTTAGGGATCAGCTTATATAAGACTCCATCTGAGACGTTTTCTGATTCATTCTCCAGCAGGCATAATTCTCCCTCTGTGTTTTCATTGCACTTTAAATGGCTCTGTGGCAGCACTTACCGTGTGACAGTTATTTAGATGCCTGTGGACCCTCCTAGACTGTGAGATTCTTGAGAACAGGAATTCTGTCTCAGCTTTGTATTCATTAGCACACAGTGGCTGCCTGCCATATCGTGGATGGTCAAAACTTACAGAAAAATCTCAGAAAAGATGAAAATACTACATGATGCAAATGACTATGATTTATAAATGGTTCTTAAAATACAGTCTTAAAACTCAACTCATATCCATTGACAGATGAATGGATAAAGAAGTTGTGGTACATATACACAATGGGATATTACTCAGCCATGAAAAGGAACGCATTTGAGTCAGTTCTGATGAGGTTGATGAACCTAAAGCCTATTATACAGAGTGAAGTAAGTCAGAAAGAGAAAGATAAATATCGTTTACTAATGCATATATATGGAATCTAGAAAAATGGTACTGAAGAGTTTATTTGCAGGGCAGCAGTGGAGAAACAGACAGAAAATAGACTTACAGTCATGGGGAGAGGGGAGGAGAGGGTGAGATGTATGGACAGGGTAACATGGAAGCTTACATTACCATATGTAAGATAGATACCCAATGGGAATTTGCTGTATGTCTCAGGGAACTCAAACAGGGGCTCTGTATCAACCTGGAGGGGTAGGAGGGAGGTTCAAAAGGGAGGGGATATATGTATACCTATGGCTGATTCATGTTGAGGTTTGACAGAAAACAACAAAATTCTGTAAAGCAATTATCCTTCAATTAGAAAAAAATCAACTCATAAAACATGCAGTGGTCCACGATAATTTCCAAATCCAGCTTAGAAACTAGCACTTATTATATTTATTTCATCATTAAAGGCTTCTTTCTAGGAATCTTAGAGTTTTCAGCCTGAGACCTTCTTAAAATGCAACTTATCTCTGAGAAGGATGACTTCCTATCAGTTTACCTTTCGGTAGGGCTCAGTTTAACAGATGCCTGAAATTCAAGTTCTATGAATTGTACATGGTGTTAGAGGTCTGGTTTCAAAAAGACACTGATTCTGAAGCAGCAATTAGTATATAGGTTTATTAGGGAGATCAACACCTGTAGGAAGGAGAAAGAATGGGAAAGAAACATGATTAGGCTGAGGGAGAAGCTGACCTGCAATGCAATCTGAATGCAGGCCTCAGCCAACTCTCTGGTGATTTCTGAAGCTGAACTCATTCTTCAGAGTCAGGACCAAGATGAGTAGACCTTTATATCTTCACATTGATCAGTCATTAGATGTGGGCAGCCCTGGCAACAGGAGTTGCCCTTGAGTAAGGCAGGCCTCTTCAGCAGAGGCAATTATTCCCTTCCCGCTGAGGCATTGCAGCCAGCAGCACTGCTAGCAGTGAGGGAAGTAAGTCCTTTGTTCTTGAAGGGGAATCTGGGTGGCACATCGTGGTTGCCAACACAGGAATGGTGAGAAAGCACTGATAAAAGACAGCTAAAAAACGCCCAAAGACAAATCTTACCTTCTTCAGTTTAGCCTACGGCCTTGGGAAACTGTGTGACACATGGAGACTGTGGGAACTCCAAATGCCTGGGATTTGAATCCTGAATTCACCACTTCCCTGGTGGCTCAGTTGGCAAAGAATCTGCCTGCAATACAGGAGACCCAGGCTCAGTCTCTGGGTCAGAGAGATCCCCTGGAGAAGGAAATGGCAACCCACTCCAGTATTCTTGCCTGGAGAATTCCATGGACAGAGGAGCCTGGTGGGCTATAGTCCATAGGGTCACGAGTCAGACACGACTGAATGACTAACACTTTCACTTTTCACTTTCACCACTTCCAACCTACCAAGAATTAGGCAAGTCTAATGGAGTCTCTGAGCCTCAGTTTTCTTATCTATAACTATGTTGAAAAAAATTTCCCTGTTTAGGTAGTTGCATGAATTAAATAAGAAAACATATATGACTTTGGCACTATCAAGTGCCATACACATATATCGTGTTGTTACAAATGTTTGATTTGTTGATTAATTAAGAAACTAAGCATCTGAATGCAGAGTTCCAAAGAATAGCAAGGAGAGATAAGGAAGCCTTCCTCAGTGATCAATGCAAAGAAATAGAGGAAAACAATAGAATGGGAAAGACTAGAGATCTCTTCAAGAAAATTAGAGATACCAAGGGAACATTTCATGCAAAGATGGGCTCGATAAAGGACAGAAATGGTATGGGCCTAACAGAAGCAGAAGATATTAAGAAGAGGTGGCAAGAATACACATAAGAACTATACAAAAAAGAGCTTCATGACCAAGATAATTACGATGGTGTGATCACTCACCTAGAGCCAGACATCCTGGAATGGGAAGTCAAGTAGGCCTTAGGAAGCATCACTATGAACAAAGCTAGTGGAGGTGATGGAATTCCAGTTCAGCTATTTCAAATCCTAAAAGATGATGCTGTGAAAGTGCTACACTCAATATGCCAGCAAATTTGGAAAACTCAGCAGTGGCCACAGGACTGGAAAAGGTCAGTTTTCATTCCAATCCCAAAGAAAGGCAATGCCAAAGAATGCTCAAACTACCGCACAATTGCACTCATCTCACACGCTAGTAAAGTAATGCTCAAAATTCTCCAAGCCAGGCTTCAGCAATACATGAACCGTGAACTTCAGATGTTCAAGTTGGATTTAGAAAAGGCAGAGGAACCAGAGATCAAATAGCCAACATCCACTGGATCATGGAAAAAGGAAGAGAGTTCCAGAAAAATATCTATTTCTGCTTTATTGACTATGCCAAAGCCTTTAAATGTGTGGATCACAATAAACCATGGAAAATTCTTCAAGAGATGGGAATACCAGACCACCTGACCTGCCTCTTGAGAAACCTGTATGCAGGCCAGGAAGCAACAGTTAGAACTGGACATGGAACAACAGACTGGTTCCAAATTGGGAAAGGAGTACATCAAGGCTGTATATTGTCACCCTGCTTATTTAACTTCTATGCAGAGTATATCATGAGAAACGCTGGGCTGGAAGAAGCACGAGCTGGAATCAAGATTGCCGGGAGAAATATCAATAACCTCAGATACGCAGATGACACCACCCTTATGGCAGAAAGTGAAGAGGAACTCAAAAGCCTCTTGATGAAAGTGAAAGAGGAGAGTGAAAGAGTTGGCTTAAAGCTCAACATTCAGAAAATGAAGATCATGGCACCTGGTCCCATCACTTCATGGGAAATAGTTGGGGAAAGAGTGGAAAAAGTGTCAGACTTTATTTTTTGGGGCTCCAAAATCACTGCAGATGTTGATTGCACCCATGAAATTAGAAGATGCTTACTCCTTGAAAGAAAAGTTATGACCAACCTAGATAGCATATTGAAAAGCAGAGACATTACTTTGCCAACAAAGGTCCATCTAGTCAAGGCTATGGTTTTCCCTGTGGTCATGTATGGATGTGAGAGTTGGACTGTGAAGAAAGCTGAGTGCCGAAGAATTGATGCTTTTGAACTGTGGTGTTGGAGAAGACTCTTGAGAGTCCCTTGGACTGCAAGGAGATCCAAACAGTCCATTCTAAAGGAGATCAGTCCTGGGTGTTCTTTGAAAGGACTGATGCTAAAGCTGAAACTCCAATACTTTGGCCACCTGATGCGAAGAGTTGACTCATTGGAAAAGACTCTGATGCTGGGAGTGATTGGGTGCAGGAGGAGAAGGGGATGACAGAGGATGAGATGGCTGGATGGCATCACCGACTTGATGGACGTGAGTTTGGGTGAACTCCTGGAGTTGGTGATGGACAGGGAGGCCTGGTGTGCTGCAATTCATGGGGTCACAAAGAGTCGGACACGACTGAGCGACTGAACTGAACTGAACTGAAGTATCTGTTTATCTGTTTAAAAACTAGCAGGTAACAGAGAGGTAGTACAACTCTTGTATCATTTCCTCTTTAGCTCTTGCTCTATATGCTCCATTGATCCAAGAGGCTTCCAAGATATCTACCTTAAGGTTTTTTTTTTTAATACTATATTTTGATGCAGTAAATTCCTTCCCTAAGAATGCATATGAATTTGGTAGTATTATTTTGGGCTGGAGGAATTGTAATTGAATTATATGTGAGCTATTTCCATATTAATGTCTTACAGGGATATAATTTATGGTCTTCATATATGAAGCTCTAAAAATGGGAGCTGATGATCTCAGAACAGAAGGCAGCTTAGGCACTCAGAAGCAGAATGGCAGAGGACAGATACAGAGGAGCTTAAGCTTTTGAGAGATGTGGGAAATGACAAACCTGAGCTGCTGATGATTGAAAAGGCTTAGGCTGTTAACCCATGAGAAAATCCATTAACCCCAAATGTATTGACTCAAGTTCTCTTTAAACAGTTTTGAGATATCTCATTTTAGAGATAACAATGGGTCAAAGAGGTTATTAGATTTGCCTAGTCAATAAAAAGTGACAGAGCTTACTTCAACACAGATTTCTCTGAGGTTCTTAGCCACAAGACTATATTGCCTGAAAAGGGTGACTTCAGCCTGAAACCAACAGGTACTCCTGGAGAAGAGATTGTGACAAAGGAAAGGCAATCGTGGAAAATAACTCTGTGAATAAAGTAATAAAAGAAAGGACAGTGACTTAAAAGACCTGGTAGGTGGGGTGAATCATGTGGATTAAAAAACCAGGGAGACCCAAAAAAGGCTGCACAGGATTTAAATGAATGTGTTATCTTGACTGAGAATTTTCCGAAACTGCTTTATTGTTTCAGTAAGGCTACAACCGAAGATAGAGGATGAAAAAGATGAGAACATAATAATGTTTCTTTGCGGGGGAGAAAAAAGAAGAAAGGAAGAATTGAGTGAAAGAAGTGGAGATGAGGCGTGAAGAAAGCAAGGACTTGTGACCTGCGTTGAAGGCAAATGGAGTTGGATTATAGAAGAGTCTAATGACCTTCTGGGCACAAGACAAAATAAGAGGGCAAAATGAGCAGACAAGAAGGTGAAGTGAGCAGACAAGTGAAAGGAAAAGGGGGATGAAAGAAAATTAGTGGAGATAGAGAAGATAAGCTCTTAATAAACTCATAAAGACATAAAGTAGGATAGTGGCCATTAGTGGCTCAGGGGTAGGGAGGGAAGAAGGAGGAATTAATGTTTAATGGCTACACATTTTCGGTTTGAAATGCTGACGAGTTCTGAAGAAGGAAGGAGGTGATGTTTGTACAACAAGGTAAAAGTATTCAATGCCACTGATTTGTACACTTAAACATTGTTCAGGTGTGAGCTCAGTCACTCAGTCATGTCCTACTCTTTGTGTCCCATGGCCTGTAGCCTGCCAGGCTCCTCTGCCCATGGAATTTTCTAGTCAGGAATACTGGAGTGAGGTGCCAGTTCAGGGGATCTTCCTCCAGGGGATCTTCCCGACCCAGGGATCGAACCCATATCTCTTATGTCCTGCATTGGCAGGCATATTCTTTATCACTAGCACCACCTGGAAAGCCCTTAAATGTTGTTAAGGTGTGTAAAACAAGGAATGTTACCAACCATTCCAGTTTGACAAGGATTAAGTTGCAACCCACTGCAGTTTCCAACCCTGAAGGGAATTTAAAATGGAGAAAAATAGGAAGCATTCTGTGCTTTGGATCTAAGGACACCTACATAGTTAAGATGCATATCTAAGGAAAGCTTTCAATGACCCCAGATTCTTGCATCTTCCCACATGTAGAAAAGCACTAAAATCACTCCCTTGAAACATCTGTTCTTTGTGATTAGCAGTGATCTTTTTATGCCTGACTACATGGTTTTCACAGCAAAACATTCACATATATACTGACTACTTCCTTGCTTCTTCACAGCAGTTTCTTAGAGCTATCTGAGATGCTGTCTCCTGGGCTATGGTTCTCAGTAATGTCTGTGAATAAAACTGAAACTTACTGCTCTTAGGTTGTTTGAGTTTTTCAGTCAGCATATATATAATGTGTTCAGGAGTCCTGGGTTCGATCCCAGGATGGGGAAGATTCCATAGAAAAGAGAATGGCTACCCACTCCAGTATTCTTGCCTGGGAAATTCCATGGACAGAGGAGCCTGGTGGGCCATAGTCCATGGGGTCACAAAGACTTGGACATGACTGAGCAGTTAACATGTATTTTATCACAATTTTGAAAACAATTTAAAAAATCTTTATAAACACAAACCTCTTGATTATACTACTTTAACTCTCTATGGAAATTGAAACCATGCCCCACAGTGACAGGAATAGAATAATGTAGTTATACAGGTAGTTGTAGAAATCCCAGTAGGGGTCTATAGGTAGAGAGGAAAACCTAGGGAACTTTGGGAGACCACTGTAAGTTAATGATAGCTCAAGAAAGGTATTGGAACATTGTGGAGTGAAGCAGGCTTGACTAACTGTAAATCCATAAATAAAAGCATGAGAGAGATCTCAGGTCATTAGGTGAAAGAAAAAAAGTTACCACCCTTTTCCTGATTTGAATCTGCATGGTGATAATCCTAGTTTGACCTCATAGGGTCAGACACTCTCATGCCCAATATGAAGGAGGAGCTAGTGATGTAAACCTGATGTCTATCTGAAGAATGAGGAAAAAGGCAGTCTTTCCCCCTACCCTACTTTCCTTTGGTGGTAAAACTGTAGTGCTTGCCTGGAAAATCCCATGGGCAGAGGAGCCTGGTAGGCTACAGTTCATGTGGTTGCAAAGAGTTGGACAGGGCTGAGCGAGTTCACTTTCACTTTCGCTGGATAGAGCCCCTTGCCTGCCCACTTGAATCTCTTACAAGCTTCCTATATTAATAAATCTACTTGCCATCACTTTGCTTCTTGCTAAAGTCCTTCCGCACTGAGAATCAAAGAACCTGAGTCTCAGTAAGTCCAGACACGAGGTGAGTGATTCTAATTAAAAGACCATGGGTTCACATCCCATTCTGGGTTTAGACTGGGTTTGAGTCCCAGATAGAGATGCACAGTTTCAATAGAGTTAGCAGAAGTGGATAACTAATAAAAATTGTTGAGCTTGTCTTATGGAGCAGCAGATGGGGTAACAGTTTGTTAAAACTTCTCTGCTTGTAAATGGCCTTCATTGATTAAAGTCACTTTCTTTCTTGTTAATTGCACACTCTCCTAGCTTCATATAGCCCAGTTGTTTTACAGGAACTTGGAGTTAGCTCTTGCCTGGTGCAAGCTAGCCCTGGACTGGTTAGGTCCATTGGCCTTTAAAACTCAGGGTGGGTAAGTGTCCGATAAATAGCCTCTTGATATCAGAGGGCTGGAAAACTCCACCTTCCAATCATGCAAAGCAGTTCCATTTTCAATATGCAGAAACATGTAACCCAGATGCAGCTGCACAGAATACATATTACCTCACCTTTTCCCCTACCTCCAACCACCTTTTCCCATGCTTAAGACCACCCTGCTAATCCCATAATATCGCCACCCCCCCCACCCCCCCACCCCCCTGCCTTTGTGAGACAGATCTGAGACTTGTTCTCCCATTTCCTCACCTGGCTGCCTTGTGAACAAACTCTTTCTTAGTCATAAACCTCAGAGTCTCAGTGTTTGGCTTACTGTGTGTCAAGCAAATGGATCTCCTTGAGTAATAAGATGACTTCAAAGAACAATGACTTAATACAATTTCAGATTTTAAAATAAGGTTAG